>NC_041012.1:24618849-24918849 GCF_004193775.1 Glycine soja | reverse complement strand
TGAGCAAACATGAAAACAAATGGTATGCAATTTTGTAGATCAAAAAGTTTGTTGAACGCATATGCATGATGATGCCATGACTTATGCAAAATGTGAGGCTGGAATATGATAACGGACAAATGCAGGAACGATATGTTCATTATGATGTTATGAAGAGATGCTTATGCGATGCATGATATGAATGCATTTTACGGACATGAGAACCCGGAAAATTATCTCTTCTTACTTGCGCATTTGGGGGCGCAGTGCCCCATGTGTACAATTAAGAAGGTGATATGGACCTTCCGGCTTCCCGTGACAAAGGACGAGACCAACATACAATGCATGCTAAAGATAAAATGTGGGAGTGACTTGATTTGCACAAGCTTTTTGGAGTAGAAACATGGGACCAACTCATTTTATTTCAAAAAGAAAGTCGTATCTAGTCAAGGTCTGAGAGACCATACAAGTTTCCTAACGATTTCTAATTATGTGGGCCATTAAGTCTATCATATGCTGACAATAGCCGAGAAGCCCATGAATCTCTTCGGGGGTGAAGTAGGTGTCCGCCATCGCCTTGGGCTTGGCTAACAAGCGGGGAAGTTCTTGACTCCCGTTCAAGGTAAGAGCAAACCGATCCATCCACATGGTTGCCTCTTGGTGTAAAGAGTCGATCACCCTTCCTCTAGCCTCTTTTTCTGCGTATACTTGAGCATACTCGCCCGCGATCCTATGCTCGTGGGCCGTGGCTAGACCTAACTCTTCTTGGTACTTGGCGATGATAGCTAGCATGTTGGTCTCCGTCTCGCATAAACGCTGAGACAAGCTTCTTTTGGACCTTGAACAAGCAACTAATTCCTCTTTCAGAACCATGTTATGTGCTCGCAACTGGTCCTTCTCTTCCCTTCGCAGCTTGAGTTCACTATTGCTACCCCATAGAGCTCCACGAAATTTATTCCGGCCATACTCTTCCTTGCGAGCCCTCTTGGTATCTTGTTCAAGGGCTCTTGCGGTAATTGCATTCTCTTCCCGTAACCCGGCACACTCCTTCCGAATGTGTGTAGCGGCCAACTTGAACTTCTCCTTGGCAAGTTTCGCCTTTCCTAACTCGCTTTTCAGAGTTTGGACTTCTTCGTCCTCTTTCGGTGCTTCAAAACTCTCTTCGCTGACCACTTTTAACTTGGCGAGCCAATCTAAACCTCGTATATGAACTTTCAGCCATTCGTGGTACCCACCAATGATGCCATTACGAATGCCCCTAAGCTCTTGATCTTTCCTTAACGGGGTTTCCCATGCCTTATGGATTCTTTGTATAGCCTTGAAATTTTGTGCGCCGAAATCCCTTGCAAGGAAAGGAGACATGCTTTCTTCCGTCGGTGCTCCCCTCATGGGGTACCCTAGTTGTCTTATAGCGAGCGCGGGATTGTAGTTAATACAACCCCTCGTTCCTACCAGCGGAATGTTTGGGTATCCTCCACATGAGAAAAGGACTCCTTCTTTTCCTTCCTTTCATCGGGGGAACCAATTGATTGTTCTACCTCCTATCCCAGCCAAGAGCTGGTCCCAATCTATTCTCCTCTTTTCAGTACACGAGCGATGGCTCAGGAGCGGACATGGATGTCTTGTGTCTTGTTGGAACAAGTGCGAAACCAACCAAACACAGAGGGCGGGCAAGCAACAGATGATCCGTGCGCTACTCTTTTCGCACCTTCGGTCAAATGTGTCAAATAGATCTACCAAGACAGCTACCACCGGACTTTCCTTGCTATGGTGGTATGCAAGGAAAGCGTCGATTGCTGCTAGGTCCACCAAACCATCCACGTTTGGAAAGAGGACGACCCCAAAAATTAGCAAAGCTAACACATCCATAAATGGGACCCAATCTCCTTGATTGGCCATACCCCTCGCCTTGTCTTCTAGGTACCCCCGTGGTAGGCCCGCTATGCCGTTCTGAGTCTGTTTTATGCAGTCCAAACCTCTTGCTGAATCCTTGACCATAGTTGCAATTCTGCTCAAAGAGGGGAGACACCCGAAGGAAAGATATGGTTTTCTTCCCCCGAGAGGACATCCTAGAATTTCCTCAAATTCTTCAATGGTTGGTACTAATTGGAAGTCTCCGAATGTGAAGCACCTCAAAGGCTGGTCGTAGTATTGGGTGAGTGATGCAATGGCTTCCATGGACACCTCTGCTATGGTCAACTCTAAGATCTTTCCATAAGTCTTGCGGAAGGCTTGCATTTGGAGAGGTTCCATCAACCGCCCTAATTCCTTGATGCTGGTGGTATCTAGGCTTTTAACCTTGACTTGGTAGAACCTCTTGCCGGTTTGATTTGTTCCCATGCTTACTAAAGTGAGACAAAAGCTGGTGCAAATCAAAACTCCGATATCTCATGGGTGGGATGGATGAATGCATGAAGGAATGCATATGACACAGATGCAATCTAGGAATGCGGAGGCCCGAGGAATTGTCTCCTTCTTAGATATAACGTCTAGGGGTAGCAAAGTGCCCCAACATATGTTTTTAAGAAGGCGACACGGACCCTCCGTTGGTTTGTTTACAGAGGGGATCAAGACAGAACCCATATGCGATGCATATGCAAAAGACGCAATACGGGAATGTACGTAGTATGACAATATTCACTGAACATAAGCAAAAGGGTATATGATACTTATGCATGGAAGTGTGAAAAATGGCACGCAGCGTGTTTGATCTGTGCCCCTATTTAAGGGACCTATAAGGGAGAGAACTAACTAGGCATTTAGTGATAACCCCCAAGGTAGTCATATCTCTTTTGATAGTTTCTAGAGGTATCATTCTCTTCGAAGAACATATTGCAGCAGTAGGGACTACTAGCAACAATAAGTTTTCAAAGAGAAAAGCTCTAGATGAGGGTTCACTGTAATCATGCAAGTCGGAGACCTAGCATGATCACAGATTCACCTCCGCTCCTTATGTTCCCATGAACCCGGGTATAGGGCCCTTTTTCACTCATAATGTGTGCAAATAGTGTTGGTGTTTGTGTGCATCAAATGAATAAATATTTACCTCATGCATACATTTTAAAACGCACTAAAAGCAACAAAGAGTTTATATACACAAGAACATAATGAAGGGAAACCAACAAAGGGATAAGTCATGGTAAAACATTGCACAAGATTAAATGGCCTAACTCTCTAAAAACAGTCCCCAGTGGAGTCGCCAACTGTCGCAACCTACCCTTCGGCGGGAGGGCGACGCGAGACTCGCGGGATGCGTGTTCCACGAAAGGAATACGCGCGGAGTCGCCACCAACGTTTATTTTGAGGAAAACGTCGGAAAAACCGGAAAAGACGCGATCTACGAACTTTTAAGTAAAAGGTTCGGGAGTTGTATTTACGCACGGGGAAGGTATTAGCACCCCACACGCCCGTCCCAAGGGACGGCAGCCTTTAATCGAATGTGCAAACGTGACTTTGATTTTTATGTTCCCTTTTTATGTCTTTATATCCTTTATACCCTTTTTATATTTTTTCCTTTTTTGTGGTCGACAAGGGTGTTTCCCTTTGCTCCTACTTATTCCTCAATTTGGGATGAGAAAATCAGACCTACGTAGTTCTTTCGGAACAAAGTGTTTGGTTAAGTTGCTTTTGTCTTTTTTTGCAAAAATATGTTTTTATTGAACAAAAGGTCATTTAAGGTGTTGGACCATTAAACGGTCTTTTGATTTTGAAAGGAGAGAAACGTTAAGGCATTGGACCATTAACGATCTCTTGGGGTGGTCGACAAAAGCGGGGCTTTTGCTCCTACGTATCCTCAATTGCGATGAGGAAATCAGACCTACGTAGTTCTTTCTTATCAAGTGATTCTTTTTTACTTTAAGAGGTGATCATTTTAAGGCGTTGGACCTTAAAAATGACCCTTTTTACTTAGTAAGAAATTGAAATGACAAACTTCAAAAACCTATTTTTGTGGACGAGCTTGACTAGGCGAGTTGATTTTAGCCTTAGTTTCACCTTAGTTATTAGTCAATTCAATTAAGAATGAGAAATCCCAAAGAGAAAAAACGTCCGATTGATTTTCCGCTTTATTTTACTAAAAAGATGTTTTTTTTATTATTATATTATTTTTTACCTCTTTTTGATTTCCAACGTGGTTACGGCACGACCGAACGGTCGGAATTTATTTTAACCGAAGTTAACGGATAATACAATTCAAACGATCGGTGGAAATTTATTTTATTTTTAAGTTAAGCGAGAAATGACTTAAGTAAAATGGCTTAAGCACGTCAAAAGGGGGTATAATAAGTAAATGAAACGAGAATAAAAATACACGAAACACAATGTGGACCACCATGGGTACATAGAATGAATCGAAAAGCTTGGTTCGAGGTACTTACCCGTTGAAGATCGAAGAACGATGAAGAACGAATGAAGAACGTCGAAGAACGGTCGAAACCTTTGCGAAATTCTTCACGGAAAACGTTACGGAAACGTTTCGGAAGCGCCTCGGCTTAGATTTTCTTCACGGAAACAATTTTTTCAAGCAAATTCGAAAGAGAGAGAAGTGCCTAAGGGGCTGAACCCTTTTCTTCTTCACTTCCTCCCCTATTTATAGCAAAATAGGGGAGGTGCTTGCCGCCCAGCTCACCCAGGCGAGCTCAGCTCGCCCAGGCGAGCCAGGTTGCTTCCTCCAGAAGCAACAGCCTTCTGGAGGAATCTTCTGGAGGGCCCAAGTGGGCCTGGGTGCTATTTGCACCCCCATTTTTACTAAGTACACCCCCCTCTGCTTTTTTGGTGATTCTTTTTTCGTAAAGTTACGGAAACTTACGAATTTCGTAACGATACTTGTTTTCTTTCCGTAATGTTACGGAACCTTGCGGATTACATAATCATCCCCTTTTGACTTACGAAAGGTTACGGAACCTCACTTAATTATGCAACGATGCTTCCATTTGATTTCCGGTGTGTCACGGAAACTTACGGATTGTGCATCAATATTTTTTTTGGTTTTCCGGCATGTCCTGGAATTTCACAAATTGCCTAATGATGGGTGCCAAGCACCTCACAAGGACCAAAGAAAAGTCGCATGTCATCAAGCAAAGGTCCCCGGACGAAATTAGGGTATGACAGTTGCCCCTCTTTACTTGTCTTTTATTGGAGATAAAAGGAAAGTAAAGATAAGACACTAATTTCGTTCCTCTCGATTTGACGAGAGTCGCGGGTGACCATAAAATCTCCACATGCAAATGACTTGTTGTTCCCGGAATTTCACAAATTGCCTAATGATGGGTGCCAAGCACCTCACAAGGACCAAAGAAAGGTCGCATGTCATCAAGCAAAGGTCCCCGGACGAAATTAAGGTATGACACTAATTTCGTTCCTCTCAGTTGACGAGAGTCGCGGGTGACCATAAAATTTCCGCATGCAAATGACTTGTTGTTCCCGGAGGAACAAAAGGTGCAGAAGACTATGTCAGTCTCTGCATGCTATCAAGCGTTCTGTCTTACAGATAGCAAAAGAATGTTTATACGGATAACCACTCGGGTATTTCCGCCCATCAGCATGACTCAAAAGTCAGTATGACAGATCTTGTGAGTGCGGAAGATGATTTAAATCTCCGTGTGGCAATGGGGTGTAGAAAGAAAATGCTCACCTTTCCCTCTAAGATTTAATTGGATTGGGCTTCTCCCAATTCAATTAAATTTATTTCCAACCACACACATCAAATATTCACTTAATGCATATGAAATTACAAAACTACCACTAATACAAAAACTAATCTAGGTGCCCTAAAATACAAGGGCTGAAAAATCCTACATTTCTAGGGTACCTTACATATATTGTGGAGCCCTAAATACAAGGCCAAAAAATAATGAAACTTTAATCTAATATGTACAAAGATAAGCGGGCTCATACTTAGCCTATGGGCCCGAAATCTACCCTAAGGCTCATGAGAACCCTAGGGCCTTCTCTTGCATCTCTGGCCCAATCTTCTTGGAGTCTTCTATCCAATGTCCTTGCGGGATAGGATTGCATCATGACTCAGAGTCTATGGTTTGCAAACTAAATAAATCCATCTATAGTTTGAAACAGGCTTTTTGTCAATGGTATTACAAGTTCCAAAGTCATTGCCTCGTATAATTTTGAGGCAAATGCAGTTGATGATTGTGTATATCACAAGTTCAGTGGGAGTAAATACTTATTCTTGGTATTATATGTCGATAATACACTGCTTGCTAGCAGTGATATATGCTTCTTAAAGGAGACTAAAACATTTCTGACAAAAAAATTTGAAATGAAAAAATCTTAGGGAAGCCTTTTTTGTGTTAGATATTAAGATACTAAGAGATCGCTCTCAATGTATCCTAAGAATGTCACAAGAGAGTTATATCAATAAGGTCCTAGATAGATTCTGTAGAAGCAAAGCTTCAAGAATTATTTTGATGATGCCAAGGAATTTCAAAGATCATTAAAGATGAATTTCAAGGATGAAGAAAGCAAGATGTCAAGCAAAGCAAAGATCTCAAGATAAGAATTAAGATAGACTCTTAGAAAAGTTTTTGAAAAGCATAAATGATTGGCCAAGTGAGTTTCTATCTTAACAAAAACTTTTCCAAGCATTTTACTCTCTAGTAATCGATTACAAGAGGTTGTAATCGATTACTAGTGGCCACAAAGCTTTCTGAAAATGTTTTCAAAGTTTTCAATGCTGTAATCGATTACCAGAGAGGATTTTCGAGAAAATCTGCCAATAGTCACAACTTTTCATTGGATTTTTGAATGGCCATCAAAGGCATTTAAATAGGTGACTTGGGCACGAATTTTCTTCAGAGTTTTCATTGTTCACAAAAGGCATAATCCTCTCAAACAAAAATCAGCTATCTTCAAAAATTCCTTGGCCAAACACTTGTGTTATTCAATACGGAATTGAGGGCTTCATTGTAACATCTATCTCTTTCAAGAGAGATCATTTCTTCTTCTTCTTCTTACTTCTGAAAAAGGGCTAAGAGACTGTGAGTCTCTTGTTGTAAAGAATCTGAGCACAAAGGAAGGGTTGTCCTTGTGTGTTTCAGAAGGTGTAAAGGATTTGTGAGATAGTGGAACTCCCAAGCGGGTTTCTTGGGGACTGGACATAGGCAACGGACTTTGCCGAACCAGTATAAAAACTGTGTTTGCACTTTCTCTTCCCTTAAACTCTTTTATTTATTATTGCTTATTGTTTCTATTCAGTAAGTTTAATTTGAATTATTATTTAGGAATTCATTTTAAAAGGAATCTTGGGACTTGGGTTAAAATCAAAGTAGAATTTTTAATTAGGGAATAGTTTGTGATATCTTAATTCAACCCCCCCCCCTTCTTAAGATATCTAAGGCCACTTGTCCAACATGTGGTATCAGAGCTTCATTCTTGTACAAAGTTTAGAAGCTTCAAGAATTAATGGCCTCATCAAACTACTTGTTCCCCGAAGGCAATTCAATTAATAGGCCTCCCATTTTTAATGGAGTGGGTTACCACTATTGGAAAACCCACAGGAAAATCTTCATAGAAGCTATAGATTTAAACATTTGGGAAGCCATAGAAATAGGGCCTTATATTCCCACCATGGTTGCTGGAAATACAACAATAGAAAAGCCTAGGGAAGATTGGAGTGAGGAAGAAAGAAGACTAGTACAATATAACTTAAAAGCCAAAAACATAATTACATCTGCCCTAGGAATGGATGAATACTTTAGGGTATCAAACTGTAAAAGTGCAAAGGATATGTGGGATACCCTACAAGTAACACATGAAGGCACAACAGATGTTAAAAGATCTAAGATAAACACATTAACTCATGAATATGAACTATTTAGGATGAATGCAAATGAAAGTATACAAGACATGCAAAAGAGGTTCACACACATAGTTAATCATCTTGCATCTTTAGGAAAAATATTTCCAAATGAGGATCTAATAAATAAAGTTTTGAGATGTCTAAGTAGAGAATGGCAACCCAAGGTAACAGCCATCACAGAATCTCGAGATTTATCTAGTATGTCTCTTGCTACATTATTTGGAAAATTACAAGAACATGAAATGGAGTTGCAAAGACTAAATCAACATGAAGAAAATGATAAGAAGAAGAATGGAATTGCTCTTTAAGCCTTATCTTCAATCCAAGAAGAAAGGGATATGGAAGATTCAATTGACTTGGATGATGATGAAGAACTTAGTCTCTTTGTCAAAATATTCAACAAATTTCTTAGGATGAGAGAAACTCAAAGAAGACAAAACTTCAAACCTAAAAGAAGGATTAAAGAATCATCTCAAACTCGAAGATGCTATGAGTGCAATCAACTCGGACATCTGAGGGTTAATTGTCCAATCTTTAAGAAAAGAATGGAGAAATTGGAAAACAAAAACATTGGAGAAAAGAAGGCAAAGAAGGCCTACATCACATGGGATGATAATAACTTAGAATCGACTGATGATTATGAAAAAGAAGTGATTAATCTATGTCTAATGGGCAAAAACTATGAAAGTGACGAAGAGGTAACATCTTCTAACAAATCTATTTCTTTTGATGAGTTACAAGATGCATTTGCTGAATTACATAGCAAATCTATTAAACTTGCAAAACTTGTTTCATCATCTAAGAAAACTATTTCAGATTTAGAGAAAGAGATTTCAAAGATAAATAAAGAGTTAGATCATCTTAAGTCTGAAGTGTCAATCTCTAAATCAAGTGATAAAGTTCATGCTTCTACTATGACTATTGAAAAAGAAAATTCGTGTGAATGTTGTAGTAAATATGTAGAAGAAATTAAAAATCTGAAAAACTCACTTGCCAAATTCTCAAGTGGCAAAAATAACCTAGATATTATATTAGGAAAACAAAGATGTATTTTTGATAAAGCAGGGATTGGATATAAATCAGAAAAATGTCAAAAGTTTTATAAAAATTTCTTTTCTTCCACACAAAAATATAGTTCTCCTTTCATTACATGTTTTTACTATGGAAGAAAAGGGCATGGCATATCTACATGCTATTTTAGGAAAAATTGCAACAATATTAAAATGATTTGGGTCCCAAAAGGATCCATTGTTCACACTAACACTCAAGGACCCAATAAAGATTGGATACCTAAGTCACAATATTGATCTTGTAGGAACCCTTGAGGAAAAAGTGGTACATAGATAGCGGGTGCTCAAAACATATGATGGGAGATGCATCAAAGTTTACACATATCTCTCCCAAGAAAAGCGGGCATGTAACCTATGGTGACAACAACAAAGGTAGAATTCTTGGAGTTGGAAAAATAGGTACAAATTCTTCAACCTCCATTGAAAATGTTCTACTAGTTGAAGGTCTTAAGCACAACCTGCTTAGTGTTAGTCAATTGTGTGATAAAGGCTATCTGGTATCATTTGATTCTCAAAAATGTGTCATTGAACATGGACATGATACAAATATAAAGCATATAGGGTTTAGAGTCAATAATGTTTACATGATAGACTTAAGTCAAAAACTAGGTGATAATCAATGTTTTCTTAGCAAAGATAATGATTCATGGCTGTGGCATAAAAGAATTGCTCACATTAACATGGAACACTTAAACAAATTAATTTCAAAAGATTTAGTTGTTGGTTTGCCAAAACTAAAATTTGAAAAAGATAGACTATGTGATGCATGCCAAAAGGGAAAACAAACTAGAGTTTCATTCAAATCCAAAAACATTGTTTCAACTACTCAACCTTTACAATTACTACACATTGATTTGTTTGGCCCTTCTAGAATCATGAGTCTTGGAGAAAGTTACTATGCCCTTGTTATAGTTGATGACTATTCTAGATACACTTGGACATTATTTATCACTCATAAGAATGATGCATTTCAAGCATTTAGGAAACTTGCAAAAATGATTCAAAACAAGAAAAATCTCAAAATTATATCTATTAGGAGTGATCATGGGGTGAATTTGAAAATAAAGAATTTGAATTATTTTGTGATAATCATGGCATTGAACATAACTTTTCTGCACCTAGAACCCCTCAACAAAATGGAGTTGTTGAAAGGAAAAATAGATCTTTGGAAGAAATTGCTAGAACCTTATTAAATGGCACTCCTCTTCCAAAACATTTTTGGGCTGAAGCCGTTAATACTGCATGATATATCATGAATAAGGCTTTAATAAGACCCATTTTAAAGAAAACTCCATATGAACTGTTTAATGGTAGAAAACCTAACATTTCACACCTTCATGTTTTTGGTTGCAAATGCTATGTATTAAACAATGGAAAAGAAAACTTAGGAAAGTTTGATGCTAAGTCAAATGAAGGAATTTTCCTTGGTTATTCCTTGCATAGTAAAGCTTATAGAATATATAATAAGAGAACTATGACTATTGAAGAATCTATTCATGTTTCCTTTGATGAGTCTAATGTTATTCCTCCAAGAAAG
The DNA here is from genome assembly GCF_004193775.1 of Glycine soja. NCBI lineage: Eukaryota > Viridiplantae > Streptophyta > Magnoliopsida > Fabales > Fabaceae > Glycine > Glycine soja. The sequence continues at coordinate 24,908,450 of NC_041012.1, read as the reverse complement.
GATATTTTAGATGATATTGCAGAATCTTTAGAACAAATGCATATTTATGGACAAGATTCTAAAGGAAAAGGGAAAGAAAGCAATGAAGATCCTCCAGAAGAAGCCAAATCAAATGATGAACTTCCAAGAGAATGGAAAGCTTCAAGAGATCATCCACTTGACAACATTATTGGTGATATCTCAAAAGGGGTAACAACTAGACATTCTCTTAAAGATTTATGCAATAATATGGCTTTTGTGTCTATGATTGAACCTAAAAATTTAAATGAAGCCATAATATATGATCATTGGATAGTTGCTATGCAAGAAAAACTAAATCAGTTTGAGAGAAACAATGTGTGGGAACTAATAGAGAAACCTGAAAACTACCCCCATCATAGGAACAAAATGGGTATTTAGGAATAAGTTAGATGAACATGGCATAATCATTAGGAATAAGGCTATATTAGTTGCAAAAGGATATAATCAAGAAGATGGAATAGATTACGAATAAACATATGCTCCAGTTGCAAGATTAGAAGCCATTAGAATGCTTTTAGCTTATGCATCCATAATGAATTTTAAGCTTTATCAAATGGATGTTAAAAGTGCTTTTCTAAATAGCTTAATTCAAGAAGAAGTATATGTTGAACAACCCCCAGGTTTTGAATTGTCAGATAAGCCAAATCATGTTTATAGATTGAAAAAGGCTTTATATGGTTTTAAACAAGCCCCTAGGGCATGGTATGAATGACTAAGCAAATTTCTTTTAGAGAAAGATTTTTCTAGAGGAAAAGTGGATACCACACTGTTCATAAAGAGAAAGCATGACAATATTTTGTTGGTTCAAATATATGTTGATGATATAATCTTTGGATCCACTAATGATTCATTGTGCAAGGAGTTCTCTCTTGATATGCAAAGCGAATTTGAGATATCGATGATGGGAGAACTAAATTACTTCCTGGGGTTACAAATCAAGCAAACTGAATAAGGTATATTCGCCAACCAAGCAAAATACTGCAAAGAATTGATCAAAAGATTTGGGATGGAAAGTGCAAAGCACATGGCTACACCTATGAGTACTGGTTGTTACTTAGATAAAGATGAATCCGGTCAGTCTATAGACATGAAACAATATCGAGATATGATTAGATCTCTTCTCTATTTATCTGCTAGTAGACCGGATATCATGTTTAGTGTATGCATGTGTGCTAGGTTCCAATCCAACCCCATACAATCACATTTGAGTGCAGTAAAAAGGATCATAAGATACCTATTATGAACAATCAATTTAGGATTATGGTATCCTAAGAACTCAACATGTAACCTAATAGGATACTCTGATTCTGAATTCGCTGGATCCAAAACTGATAGAAAGAGCACAAGTGGGACATGTCAATTTATTGGATCTGCTCTTGTATCATGGCATAGTAAGAAACAAAATAGTGTTGCCTTATCTACTGCTGAAGCGGAATATATTTCTGTTGGCAATTGCTATGCCCAAATTTTATGGATGAAGCAACAACTATCTGACTATGAAATCCTTCTTGATCATATACCCATTAGGTGTGACAATAAAAGTGCAATCAATCTATCCAAAAATCCAGTTCAACACTCTAGAACCAAGCATATAGAAATTAGGCACCATTTCTTAAGAGATCATATTCTGAAGGGAGATTGTGTTCTAGAATTTGTTGATACAAAGAATCAGCTTGCTGATATCTTTACAAAACCTCTCCCTAAGGAAACATTCTTTGCCATTAGGAGAGAATTAGGCCTCTTAGATGTTAGTGATTTGGATAAATAAGGATTGATTGGTTGATTGAAACATTTGTGTTTACTGATTGCTTAAGTTTGATGTTTTAAATTTCCTCGCACTTTGGCTTTTTGATGTTGCCAAAGGGGGAGAAAAAATAAAGAACTTAGAAATCAAGAGAGCTTAAAGAAAGGGGCAGTATAATCTCCAAAAGAAAAGGGGAGTATTTGTATATAGTTGTATATACTCTCTTGATTTCAGGACTTGTCATCATCAAAAAGGGGGAGACTATAGAAGCAAAGCTTCAAGAATTATTTTGATGATGCCAAGGAATTTCAAAGATCATTAAAGATGAATTTTAAGGATGAAGAAAGCAAGATTTCAAGCAAAGCAAAGATCTCGAGATAAGAATTAAGATAAACTCTTAGAAAAGTTTTTGAAAAGCACAAATGATTGGCCAAGTGAGTTTCTATCTTAACAAAAACTTTTCCAAGCATTTTACTCTCTAGTAATCGATTACCAGAGGTTGTAATCGATTACCAGTGGCCACAAAGCTTTCTAGAAATGTTTTCAAAGTTTTCAATGCTATAATCGATTACCAGAGAGGATTTTCAAGAAAATCTATCAACAGTCACAACTTTTCATTGGATTTTTGAATGGCCATCAAAGGCATTTAAATAGGTGACTTGGGCACGAATTTTCTTTAGAGTTTTCATTGTTCACAAAAGGCATAATCCTCTCAAACAAAAATCTCTTATCTTCAAAAATTCCTTGGCCAAACACTTGTGTTATTCAATAAGGAATTGAGGGCTTCATTGTAACATCTGTCTCTTTCAAGAGAGATCATTTCTTCTTCTTCTTCTTCTTCTTACTTCTGAAAAAGGGCTAAGAGACTGTGAGTCTCTTGTTGTAAAGCATCTGAGCACAAAGGAAGGGTTGTCCTTGTGTGTTTCAGAAGGTGTAAAGGATTTGTGAGATAGTGGAACTCCCAAGCGGGTTTCTTGGGGACTGAACATAGGCAACGGACTTTGCCGAACCAGTATAAAAATTGTGTTTGCACTTTTTCTTCCCTTAAACTCTTTTATTTATTGTTGCTTATTGTTTCTATTCAGTAAGTTTAATTTGAATTATTATTTAGGAATTCATTTTAAAAGGAATCTTGGGACTTAGGTTAAAATCAAAGTAGAATTTTTAATAGGGGAATAATTTGTGATATCTTAATTCAACCCCCCCCCCCCTTCTTAAGATATCTGAGGCCACTTGTCCAACAGATTCGTCATGAAAGACAGTAAATCAAGGGATACCCCGATAGTCAAAGGAGACAAATTTAGTCTCAAACAATGCCCTAATAATGACCTTGAAAGAATAGAGATGCTAAAGATTCCTTATGCGTCAGCAGTAGAAAGTCTAATGTACGCTTAAGTTTGCACTCGTCCCGATATAGTATTTGTAGTAGGAGTTCCAGGCAGATATTTGAGTAATCCTGGATTGCAGCATTGGAAAGCAGGCAAACGTGTGATGTGTTACCTGAAGAGAACAAAAGGATATATGCTCACTTATTAGAAGTTTGATAATTTGGAGATCATTGGGTACTCAGACTCTGATTTTGTTGGATGTCAAGACAACAAATGTTCCACATATGGATACATATTCATGTTGGCTAGAGGAGTTATCTCTTGGAAGTATGCTAAATAGACTCCCATAGCTTCTTCAACCATGGTCGCAGAGTTCATAACTTATTTTGAGGAATCCTACCATAGGATATGGCTGGGAAATTTTGTCATTGGCTTGGGTGTGGTCTATGGCATTGAAAGACCATTGAAAATTTATTGTGACAATAAATCGACAGTTCTTTATTCCAACAACAATAGGAGTACAACCAAATCAAAGTTTAATGACATCAAATTTTTTGTGGTTAAGGAAAGAGTTCAGAATAAACAGATTTTCATAAAACATTTAAGGACTAATGATATGCTAAATAACCCGCTTACGAAAGGTTTGGTACCTAAAGTTTTTCATGAGCACATTGCTCATATGGGTGTAGTTCCTTATAGTATCTTAGTTTAGTGGGAGTATCATTTATGTTCTATGTTTTATGTCTTTTAGATATTTGTATAGATTGAATTTTTTATAAAATAAAGTTGAGATTTATCATTTCATTCTGAGTTTGTTTGGTTTGCAATATTTATGTTGTGTTTGGATTGATCTTTATAAAGAATAAAGTTTGAACTAGTTTGAAATGAACATGAATAAGATCACATTACATGTTATTTTTATGTTGTTTATCCATATTTGATCTACGTCATCAAGTATATGTGACATTGGTGATCATTGTGAATACTATATAAGATGGACTAGATTGTTTAAGGGAAGTCTAAAAGTAAATAGCATATGGTTGCACGCCTAAAGAATTTTGTAGTATAAATGGTTAGAGTTAATATGAAGTCCAAGTGGAAGGTTGTTAGGAATTTTATAATTCATAATTAATTAATAAATGTGAGTTGCATATTATATTATAACATTTATATTAGTTATTTACATTTTTTATGGGTTCAATATAAGTGATCTAATTTGGTAAGTCTATTAGATTATTATTAGAAAATTAATATGGGCTTAATAAGTGGAAACCAGTTTGGCCCGTTAAGGAATAATGAAAACTCTAATAGGTTAAAAACCTAAAGTATGGTTGTGGTCCCTAATACACCAAATCAAGAAACAGTTTATCTTCTTCTCATCTAACGAGAAAACAAAAGTCCCGAAAAGGAAAACGGTGATTTGGTTGAGGAAAAAACCAAACCAATTGCTCCATATAATTGTTAATTTCATTGCATACTATGGATCCAGATATTCTTCATAATCCCTCTTGATAATATAACATAATGTGGTTATTGGTATTTTATAAAGATCTCCTAAAATTCCAACAAGTAATATTTCAAGGATCAAATTGATAGTTTACTCAATAAAAAAATGTAAAATAATAGAAAAAATTACCTTCCAGGTTTGACAACACCACTGATATTATTCAAGATGGTCAAGGAATGTCTTTGTGGTCGACCTATTCCCATGCCAGTTATCATACCCTGGATGCCACCATCATCAATAAGAATCAATTTGCATTATATGTTTATAACTAATAATCATGGATAAAAGACATGTATAGCAATGGGGGGAGATCTTAAGGGCTAAGCGCTCGTGCTTTTCTATTAATTATCATATAAAAAAATATATATGATTCAATTTTTGAGATAGAGTACGGACAATCTTATTGAACTAATGTTATTACACATAAAACATAAGTTCAGCCTATATATATATATATATATATATATATATATATATATATATATATATATATATATATTATGATATTTCACATTCTTATGTTTTAGAAAGAATATATATCATATCAAATTTATTTTAAGATATTTTTTAGTTATGCCTTATTAACACACTCTTATTATAAAAAATAAGAGTATGTATTAACAAGTTACACTAATATGTATTTTAAGATATTATTTAGTTATATCTTCCTAATGCAATCATCTTTAAAAATAAAAATGTGTATACTATCAAAATCATATATGTGTGTGTGTGTGTGCGCGTGCGTGCGTGTGTGTGTGTGTGAGAGAGAGAGAGAGAGAGAGTGGGTGAGTAATTGGTATGCACCTCAAAGGCATCTCGCGTGTAACTGATCAAAGTTGGCAGAGCTCTTGAACCCATCTTAACATCAGCTCCAATTGTCAAGTTTTTGTACCTCACTTTGATACTTGGTACATCCAATCCAACCGGTATGCACCTCAAAGGCATCTCGCGTGTAACTGATCAAAGTTGGCAAAGCTCTTGAACCCATCTTAACATCAGTCCCAATTGTCAAGTTTTTGTACCTCACTTCAATACTTGGTACATCCAATCCAACCCTTTTGCATTCAACCACACAAGTAATTTTAATGCAAAATCACATATAAACCCTTTCATGCATGTAATATTACAAAATAAAGCCTCAATTGTTTTTTTTTCAGTTGCTCATATTGATTTTTCAAAAGTATTTAAGCTTGTCAGGCACATGCATTTGATGATCAACATGGTTTACTTTGGAATCTTGTGTCTTTCAGCTAAAAATATATATAGATAAATCAAGTCTTCTTTCCCAAAAGTTTGAAACAATTCTAACCTTCTCTCCGTTCAATATATAATTCTTTATATTATTAAATGAATTTAATTGGTTTACACTATTATATAATCATAGATTATTATATATAATTGATAACATGATTGACTTTTATAATAGTTATTTTAAAATTTATATATACAATAATTTTTAATTGATTGATAATGAAAAAATATTTTCATTAATAATTTTAGTGTATAATAATGATGAAAATGTTTAAACATGAGATATTATACAAACTAGGTGCTTGTATTGCTACCTAACATGCAATGGTGGCATTGAGGACAATCTAGAAAGGAGACCGCCAAGGGCTCCATTTGTAGACAACACCAAATTTTGTATATATTTTCTTCATATAAATATTAAATGAATTTTTTATATAATTTTAGAATTATATACATAACTTATTATAAGTATAATAATTTTTAATAGATTTCTTTAGGGAAATATTTATCAGCAATTAGTTAATTAATTGTGATATTTCCACTTATCAACAAAATCTATTCACAATTTTGAGAAAATGAATTTACAATTTAGATACAATGTTAAACTTAAGGTTATGATTCAAACTTCAACAATTGAAGCAAAATAAAGCTTTATAATATTGAGTAATTAATTTTTGATATTGAGTAATTTGAAAATATTTAATTGTTTTCTTATTACATGTACAACTAATAAAGTATATTAACTATTATTGATACTATTGCCTACACTAAAAGAAGCTAATTTATCACATTTGAAATTGATAAAATCCTATTTGCAACTATATATGTCACAAGGTATATTAAATAAATTTGCTTTAATTTCTATTGAATGCGATTATGAACAAATTATTGAAGATTTTCCCAAAAAAATGCAAGAAGGATAAAATTCAAATGGTTATAGGAGTATAATTTTGAGTTCCAACAGGACACAAAAATCTCAAAACTGACCATGCTAACATGTGTTTGGTTTTCAATTGAAATCCTTCAAATATTTATTCAACGGAAAAATTACACATTTTTTCTTCTCATTTTTATGCTTTGAAAAGTAGAAATTTTCATTTGCCCTGATGCAAACAGGTTTCAAAACGCACACTATATATGCCTCATCTCTGAAGCATGTCGATACTTCTAAAATCATGTCGTCCATGTACTGGGTACACACCCGTACCTGGTACTTGTTATGTACTAGTGAATACGTACCAAAAATACTTTTCAAAAAAAAAAACTACCTACTTCACTTGTGTATATATGGGAATCTTTTTGGTATGTATCAAACACATACCTAAGTCTGTATGTTACAGGAGAAATTGAAGCACATAATATTTTATTCATTCTATTAAAAGAAATGTGTTCAATCTAAAGAGACATGTAGATTTATTTCTTATACCTACAAATCTTCACATCTCTTTTAAAAAGGATAAGACTTATAAAGAGATCCATATTCTTAAATTCAAGTTACTATTCTTTCTCTTGACAAACCAACAATAAGGCAATTTTTTTAAATAATGATGGACAATGAAATGATAACATTGAAACTATTAAAATGTGATATCATAATACTATTAAAATGTGATATCACATTGAACAAGTTAATCTCCTATTATATTGTAATTATGTTTATTTGTGCTTTTTTATCACTTACAGGATTTACTCATACAAATTAAATTATATTTTTATATACATACAATTTTTTTAAATATTTATTAATGTACCCGTACCCTAAATTTTTGAAAAATCTTGTATCCCATATCCATATTCGTACTTGGTACCGATATCGTACCTATATCCATGCAACATATATAGTGCCTAATTTCTCCACAATGAAAACAATTCTCTTTTAAGCTAAACTATTTAAATAGGATCTAATGATCCAAGTAGATATATATAGATAATTAAGATAGAAAAGTATTTACTTGTCGAAGTGTTCCTTGATGGCAGAGAGGAGCTTGTAATTGTCTTGTTCATTGGTAGCCAAGGCGTCCTTGACGACCCGTTCACGGTGGAAGCGATTTAGCTTCCTCACATCAATCTGCTCCAAAACCTTGACCTTATTCTTTTTCCCTGGTGATGAGCCACCTCTGTTGCTCATGTCCAACGACAGCTTCCTCACCAACGTCGTGTTGACATGCTTCTGCATCGACAACCTCAGCAATGCAACCATTTGAAGCTCTTCTTCATCTTGTTCCACCCATTCGGCATTGGAAGCCCTTGCAAACAACTCTCTTTCCGACACCATGTCAAAACTAAACCCCGTGATGGCCATGATCGTCCTTTCCTGGGAAACAAGTTCCTCCCTCTTTTCTTTTTTTCTTTCTCTTTCTCTAGTACTATGAGAAAACAGGATCGATTCAAGAATAAAGCAACTAAAACTCAAACTTTAGACCCGCCATTAAAAAAATATTTGCTATTAATTTTTTTAAAGCTAAAAAAACTTCGCATGTTGGCTAAAAGACCCCCACACATCATTCTTTTATTTAAAATACAAAAGATTTTTCTCAATTTTTGTTTTAGGTCTCACTCTCTATTGGGTTGGTTGTGTTAGAGATTCATAAAGAGGAAGGAAGGAGAACTTTGATGAAAATCAAAGAATCAATTGGGAGGAGAAGAAGGAAGAAAAAAAAGTGTTGATGAAATGAAAGAATGTTGAAGAGAAGAATTTGGGTTAATTAGCTATATTTATGCGTACCCACATGTATATAACATGATGCATGGCGAAAGGGGGTGATCAAGTTAACTGTGCTAGGGTTTCCAATCCCTAGACAAATTTAGCATACGGCACATCATGTTTTCTTATTTCCCATTGCATGATTGTAACTTGTTTATTGTGGTCTAGCTTTCTAAAAGGAATCACTATTTTTTATATATACTACATTATACATGCAGCAGTACCTTTTTTCCTTCGAAGAAATACCTATTTTGTATACCTTAATATTCGTATACCTAATTTTAACAAGACCTTATTATGGTTTGAGAGAAAATAAAAAGGGTATTTTATTATTCATTTGATGGAGAATAAAATTGAGATTTTTTTTATAAAAATAATAAAAATAAATAAATAGAGTAAATAATAGGTCATGAATACCCCTAGCTATAAATAGAAAAATGTTAGGTCAGTTTTCAGACTGACTCCTCAGCCGCCTCCTACGCCTCTCAATTTCATTTTCCCTTCTCAACCTTTCTTTTCCCGCAGACCACCAAACATGTCTCATAAAAATGACGATCTCAGAGATATTGACCGTTGGATCATTGTGACATTTAAGCACCAAGTCTGCAACCAAATTCCGAGCATTCTCACCGTTGGGAATTTCAAAATCATGTCTGAGCTCAGAGGAATACCCTTCGCATTGTAGCCTTTTATTTTCCCACAGAAATCCAAAACTATCTCGGTAAAACTATGATCCCGGATTCGTTAACCGTTGAATTGTAGTCAAATTTGGATATGTTTTTGGAAGTTCAATTGCGCACACTTTCACCGTTGGGATTTTTGAGATAATATTCGTGGAGGGAGAAAAAGGAATCGCATAAAGATAGTAAAAATGAAGGCTTCAATCCCTTCTCATTCTCTCTAACGTTTGGGAACCCTATCACAGTAATAAGAGGAATCTCAGAAACTTGTTATAGATTTCTCTATCATTGTCGGAAGACATGTGAGCCCGCTTAGAGGTAAGGGGTGAGTTATTCACAATTGGGGGTTAGTAAAAACATGTGTAGGGATCCTTAGAGGATTAAATTGGGATTTTATTTTGGGATGTTTATTAAATTGTAATTTTTCCTTTATGATTATAAATAAAATATTGATGTTCTGATGATAATTGCTTGATAAATTGTGCTCTTGATTTTGTATATTTTGACCTATGATTTTGATATAATTATGTAATATTATTTGAGGGGTTTTAGTCCCCAGGTTGTGATAATCTTTTGTATAAATTGTTATACAGAGGATATGAAATGATGATTCAAATTTTGAGTATGTGGTGAATTGAACATGTGATGAATGATGGAATACATGTATATTGAGATGTGTATTGTGTTGTGAGCTATGAATTGTGCAATCACACAACTGTAAGACCATTTAAGGGCGACGAGTATTGTGATGGGATCCATTGTGGGAACCTAACGAGTTTAATCACAAGTGCGACGAGTTAAAATGATTTTGAAAATAATTGAGTAGTTGTGTGTATTGCATAGTTCATAGGTAAAGTGTGTATGATTCATGAGGTGTGATAATATGTTATTTTGAGATTATAACATTGATTGAAATCGACTGTATGTGATAAATTGAGTATGCATGTGATTGAGATGTTGTGTGCATTGAGTTGTAAACTGTGGATTGTACAATGACACGACTATAAGACCGTTTAAGGGCGACGAGTTAATGCTAAGTCCCTTTAAGGGCGACGAGTTAATGCTAAGACCCTTAAAGGGCGACAAGTTAAAAATATTTGAGAACAATTGAGGAGTCGTGTGTTTTGTACAGTTCATAGATAGAGTCTGTGTGCTAAAATATTTTCTGGGTTGGACCTGAATCAGGAGGGAAAGACCCTGACAGACTCTTCAGAGTGTAGGCCTTGGGAGTCACCCGGTTTGAGTGCTCCTTTAAGCCTGTGTCGATCCCACATGGTTGGAGCATTCTCGCAAAACATTGTGACCTTGGCTGGTCTCCCTATGATATTACCTAGTGAGAGTGACTTGACTTGCTAGTGTGTGATTTGTCTTGTCATGTACTCCTAGGCGCCCGACGAGGTTTTTCACTGACATGGTACCACATTGCATATAAGATTAAGTCTTAGTGTATCTGCTGCATAACACTTGTGTATTGTTCTATATTGAATGATTTGATTATATGGTGTTTTGACTATTGAGTATGCGAATGTTGTGAAAACGAATGAGACGTGTGGTGAAGTAACGTGAGTTATGCTCAAGTAAATTGTATTTTGTTATATAATATTTATACCTATATGTTGTCTTATTTTTCTCTATTAGTTAGGAATGTAATAACTTACTCCCTCTGTTGTTTGTGTTTGGATCTTGTGATGATCTCGAACTTTGTGTTTGGGGGAGTAGATGACTAGGTGAATTACTTTAAAGAACCTTGTGCTAAAGGACGTCGGAACACAATGCTCTGATAGGATGTGACATTAGGGTATAAGTTGTTATATTAATTGTATGAGGTCTTGGACAACCTTGTTTTGAGCCGAAATAATTTATTAATTATTTGAACAAGTTTTATTATGGTGTTAGAAAAATGAATGTGAGCCTTTTATCCTTTTGAAAGGCTTGTATTTAAATGTATTTTAGAAACTTTTAATTAAATTTGATCTCTTATTTCTTTTATTTATATATATATATATATATATGTCAGGGTAGAGGGTGTCACAGAGATAGCATGTTCCGTACATTAAGGTTGGTGTGATTTCTTTTGTTTTCCTTGGGTCGCCCATTTCAAGCTAATCCCATAAAGTTGTCTACATGGAAACTAGTGGTGATAAGGTATGAAAAAAGAATGCATTGTTGTAATAGTAAACATATTTTTTGGTTGGCATCAAAATTGTGCTTTTATAGTCAGTCATGTCTTCACATCCAATCTAGTTTCTTTCCTTCTCCAAGGCATCAAAATGTACTATTCTCTTGAGTCTCTTTTAAACAATTTCTTTGGTGAAGGGGTAATGGAAAACACAAAAATATACATTGGGTAGGCTAGCAAAATGTATGTAGAAAAAAGGAGGAGGGATTAGGGACTAAGAATCTAGCTAAAAGCTTTTAATTTGACCTTCTATTAGGAAAATGGTTATGAAGAATGAAATTTGAAAAAACAACATTATAGTGTAAAAAATTGATGCACCAATATGCTTCTGTGTATGAGTCCAGAACCAATAGGCAGTAAAGGATCAAAGTGGTGGAGAGATATATTTTTTTTCTCAGAAAAATCAAATGTAGGTTTTAAGAAAAAAAATACTTTTCAAAATATAAGTTTAGGAAGGTAGGAGATGAAGGTGCCAATTTTTTCTAGCATGACTATTGGGGTAAGAGATGGATGTTAAAGGATAGGTTTAGCGGGTTATTTTTGGTGGCTAAGAACAAATTAAAAGAGCTTTAGTGAGAAAGATAGGAGGAAGAGAAGTGAAATGAAGACATATTTTTTCCAATAGGAAGAGGACATGTTGCATAGATTAATTAGAAAATTTTTTGAGTCAAATCAATGTAAAGACAAGGGTGAATGATAGTGAACCGTAGAAGGTGGACTATGTTGTTAACAATTCTAATATACTCATAGGACAATGACCCTTTAGCAATTATCAATGTCATCCTTAAATAAAAGTTCACCATATATGGTGGTACCCAAATAAGCCTTCCAATAATATATCCTGACTTGTGTGGCTTCCAACATTTGTTTTTTGAGAAAGACAAATCTGGATACAAATTGGGTATAGATTAAATTTTTGGCTTAGGGAAACTCTTTGTTTGCATCCATCCAAGAGGTGAACATTGAGTCTGTAACATTTGGCTTTGATAGTACATCATCAATGGATTCATGGTCATTAAAGTAAACCAATTGTTCACCTAGTAAGTGAAAAAATAATCTCTCAACTGTTGGTTTTCTAGCAAGAATAAGAAAGGAAAAAATCCTCTAGGTTGTCTCATATGGTGAGATATACATGTAATCAGGATACTCCTTAATCTTGCCAACTCCCTGATCATGAGGTAATGTTCCAGCTTCTGTGGGGCAATTACAAATGTTATCTAATCTTACCTTTGTTGATGTATTTGAATAAATACTTTATTGAAAGTGCTTCAATTACATCATTACACATTAATGTGTGTGGTACTTTAGTAATAACAACATATTATAAGACATAACACTGTGATTGTCAAGTGTAACACCAATTTTTAAAATAGTCTTACCACATAATCTTCTTCTGTAGATTGGATAACCATCTTGATCAATAATTATAGCATTCTAAAATTTCTTTAGATGATATTTAGAACACTTTCCTTCCTTCATGTAGGGTGATGATCTATTAGCTACAATGCTACACCATAAGGACCATGGATCATGTATCTTAAATAAATTGTATAATTTGGTTTGTTCCCTGTCACGTGGCATTTTAGTAGAAATGATCTTGTCAATGTTAGCAACAGTGGGATATTTTTTGGATGGATGCAAAAAGATTAGTATGTGTGCATGTGGCAAGCCACGTTTCTAGAATTCAATTGTATACATATCTGAAAGGTAAAATAAAAAAATTAGTAAGACAAGTCATTCAATTTTTGATTGAAAATATACTAAAAATACAAAAATGAAATATTGAATTTAAATGAAGCTTACATGCAAGTACTTTTCCCATAACATGTTTTTTTTTGTCAAATCAGTCAAAAGTTCCTCAAATTTGATTTTGAATACTCTAGAAATAATATCAGGATGGTCAGATGCTTGCAAATTCAAGGTACCAAGCAATCTTTAAACAATTTCAACCTCCCACAAACATCCTTTGTAAATTGCCAATGTTAATCAATTGGCAAACAAGAGTATTGAGGATCATGGTGCTTTAATTGAGAAAAAACATCCTTATAAATTTTAGTAGTATCAAACATCTTGAAAGTGGAATTCCACCTTGTTGGACAATCTAAACACAACATTTTTGTGTAAGAAATTTTTAATTGTTTAGAAGTTTCCTCGGATTGTTCCACCCGTCTTAAGTGTTGCGGTCCAATATGCTATACTCTCACAAATTTTTTCCACCCCTTCTTTCACAACACCTAACCCCTCTTTTACTATCAAATTAAGGATAAGCACTGTTAGTGCTTAGCTCTACTGAGTTTTAAAAGATTGGCTAAGATTTTGTTAAAACATAAGCACTTAGACAATGAAGGAAAGCTGGAGTTGCTGCACATGATGTCCAACGTTATGTCAAAGAATAAGATCGGGCTGCACAATGCACAAGGCAAGATGAAATGTCAAATGAAGAATTGAAGCTGCAGGATTCACGATGTCGGATACAATGTCCAGGACATCCTGCTCGAAAATACTGGAATTGCTAAAAGCATTGAAGCTGCAGGATCCACGATGTCGGATACAATGTCCAGGACATCCTGCCCGAGAATACTGGAGTTGTTGTACAATGCAAGATAAAAGTCAAGTGAAGAAGTGAAGCTGCAGGATCCACGATGTCGGATACGATGTCCTGACATCCGGCCCGATAATACTGGACATATAATTCTGTTATATCTTTAACAGATTATTGTGCAGTTAGCAAGAGATAAGAAGATCTATCTTTAGGAACGAATTAAAAGATAATTAAAGTTCGAATTTCAAAGTAGAAGAGTTCGTTCAGGGATTAAAGATTAAAGATTAAAGATAAAAACTAAAAGATCAAATTGCATCTTTTAGATCTTTAAGTGCAGATTTTCTGGAAGAATGATAGATCTCATCCAGCACAAGAAGTTGCAGCCCAGATACACTCACTGCTATATAAACACGAAGGCTGCACGAGTTCTGTACCAAGTCCGGGATTGAAGAGTTATTTTGTGAGTTTTGGGACTTGAGTGTTTTGTGAGCCACCTTGATGGTACCCTAACATCAAGTGTTGGACCTGAGTGTGTAGAGTTGATCTCTTGTGTGTAGAGTTGATCTCTAGTGTGTAGGGTTGATCCCTTTTGTTCAGAGAGCAATCTCTGGTGTGTCTTTGAATTAATTGTAAACACGGGAGTGTGATTGAGAGGGAGTGAGCGGGGTTTCTCATATCTAAGAGTGGCTCTTAGGTAGAGATCGCACGGGTAGTGGTTAGGTGAGAAGGTTGTAAACAGTGGCTGTTAGACCTTGAACTAACACTATTTTAGTGGATTTCCTCCCTGGCTTGGTAGCCCCCAGATGTAGGTGAGGTTGCACCGAACTGGGTTAACAATTCTCTTGTGTTATTTACTTGTTTAAACTGTACACACTGTCAAATATAATCTGCATGTTCTGAAGCGTGATGTCGTGACATCCTGTACGACATCTGTCCCCAGTATCAGAATTTCAATTGGTATCAGAGCAGGCACTCGAAATCACTGAGTGAGATCTAGGGAGATAAATTCTGATGAACATGGAGAAAGAAGGAGGACCAGTGAACAGACCACCTATTCTGGATGGAACCAACTATGAATACTGGAAAGCAAGGATGGTGGCCTTCCTCAAATCACTGGACAGCAGAACCTGGAAAGCTGTCATCAAAGGCTGGGAACATCCCAAGATGCTGGACACAGAAGGAAAGCCCACTGAAGAATTGAAGCCAGAAGAAGACTGGACTAAAGAAGAAGACGAATTGGCACTTGGAAACTCCAAAGCTTTGAATGCTCTATTCAATGGAGTTGACAAGAATATCTTCAGACTGATCAACACTTGCACAGTGGCCAAGGATGCATGGGAGATCCTGAAAACCACTCATGAAGGAACCTCCAAAGTAAAGATGTCCAGATTGCAACTATTGGCTACAAAATTCGAAAATCTGAAGATGAAGGAGGAAGAATGTATTCATGACTTCCACATGAACATTCTTGAAATTGCCAATGCTTGCACTGCCTTGGGAGAGAGGATGACAGATGAAAAGCTGGTGAGAAAGATCCTCAGATCCTTGCCTAAGAGATTTGACATGAAAGTCACTGCAATAGAGGAGGCCCAAGACATTTGCAACATGAGAGTGGATGAACTCATTGGTTCCCTTCAAACCTTTGAGCTAGGACTCTCGGATAGGGCTGAAAAGAAGAGCAAGAATCTGGCGTTCGTGTCCAATGATGAAGGAGAAGAAGATGAGTATGACCTGGATACTGATGAAGGTCTGACTAAGGCAGTTGTGCTCCTTGGAAAGCAGTTCAACAAAGTGCTGAACAGAATGGACAGGAGGCAGAGACCACATGTCCAGAACATCCCTTTCGACATCAGGAAAGGCAGTAAATACCAGAAAAGGTCAGATGAAAAGCCCAGTCACAGCAAAGGAATTCAATGCCATGGGTGTGAAGGCTATGGACACATCATAGCTGAATGTCCCACTCATCTCAAGAAGCAGAGGAAAGGACTTTCTGTATGTCGATCTGATACAGAGAGTGAACAAGAAAGTGATTCTGACAGAGATGTGAATGCACTCACTGGGAGATTTGAATCTGCTGAAGATTCAAGTGATACAGACAGTGAAATCACTTTTGATGAGCTTGCTACATCCTATAGAGAACTATGCATCAAAAGTGAGAAGATTCTTCAGCAAGAAGCACAACTGAAGAAGGTCATTGCAAATCTGGAGGCTGAAAAGGAGGCACATGAAGAGGAGATCTCTGAGCTTAAAGGAGAAGTTGGTTTTCTGAACTCTAAACTGGAAAACATGACAAAATCAATAAAGATGCTGAATAAAGGCTCAGATACGCTTGATGAGGTGCTGCAGCTTGGAAAGAATGTTGGAAACCAGAGAGGACTTGGATTTAATCCTAAGTCTGCTGGCAGAACAACCATGACAGAATTTGTTCCTGCCAAAAACAGCACTGGAGCCACGATGTCACAACATCGGTCTCGACATCATGGAACGCAGCAGAAAAGGAGCAAAAGAAAGAAGTGGAGGTGTCACTACTGTGGCAAGTATGGTCACATAAAGCCCTTTTGCTATCATTTACATGGCCATCCACATCATGGAACTCAAGGTAGCAGCAGCAGAAGGAAGATGATGTGGGTTCCAAAACACAAGACTGTTAGTCTTGTTGTTCATACTTCACTTAGAGCATCAGCTAAGGAAGATTGGTACCTAGATAGCGGCTGTTCCAGACACATGACAGGAGTCAAAGAATTCCTGGTGAACATTGAACCTTGCTCCACTAGCTATGTGACATTTGGAGATGGTTCTAAAGGAAAGATCACTGGAATGGGAAAGCTAGTCCATGATGGACTTCCTAGTCTGGACAAAGTACTGCTGGTGAAGGGACTGACTGCAAACTTGATCAGCATCAGTCAGCTGTGTGATGAAGGATTCAATGTAAACTTCACAAAGTCAGAATGCTTGGTGACAAATGAGAAGAATGAAGTTCTAATGAAGGGCAGCAGGTCAAAGGACAACTGTTACCTATGGACACCTCAAGAAACCAGTTACTCCTCCACATGTCTATTCTCCAAAGAAGATGAAGTCAAAATATGGCATCAAAGATTTGGACATCTGCACCTAAGAGGTATGAAGAAAATCATTGACAAAGGTGCTGTTAGAGGCATTCCCAATCTGAAAATAGAAGAAGGCAGAATCTGTGGTGAATGTCAGATTGGAAAGCAAGTCAAGATGTCCCACCAGAAGCTTCAACATCAGACTACTTCCAGGGTGCTGGAACTACTTCACATGGACTTGATGGGGCCTATGCAAGTTGAAAGCCTTGGAGGAAAGAGGTATGCCTATGTTGTTGTGGATGATTTCTCCAGATTTACCTGGGTCAACTTTATCAGAGAAAAATCAGACACCTTTGAAGTATTCAAGGAGTTGAGTCTAAGACTTCAAAGAGAAAAGGACTGTGTCATCAAGAGAATCAGGAGTGACCATGGCAGAGAATTTGAAAACAGCAGGTTCACTGAATTCTGCACATCTAAAGGCATCACTCATGAGTTCTCTGCAGCCATTACACCACAACAGAATGGCATAGTTGAAAGGAAAAACAGGACTTTGCAAGAGGCTGCTAGGGTCATGCTGCATGCCAAAGAACCTTCCTATAATCTCTGGGCTGAATCCATGAACACAGCATGCTATATCCACAACAGAGTCACACTTAGAAGAGGGACTTCAACCACACTGTATGAAATCTGGAAAGGGAGGAAGCCAACTGTCAAGCACTTTCACATCTTTGGAAGCCCATGTTACATTTTGGCAGATAGAGAGCAAAGGAGAAAGATGGATCCCAAGAGTGATGCAGGAATATTCCTGGGATACTCTACAAACAGCAGAGCATATAGAGTATTCAATTCCAGAACCAGAACTGTGATGGAATCCATCAATGTGGTTGTTGATGATCTATCTCCAGCAAGAAAGAAGGATGTCGAAGAAGATGTCAGAACATCGGGAGACAATGTAGCAGATGCATCTAAAAGTGGAGAAAATGCAGAAAACTCTGATTCTGCTACAGATGAATCAAACATCAACCAACCTGACAAGAGACCCCCCATTAGAATCCAGAAGATGCACCCCAAGGAGCTGATTATAGGAGATCCAAACAGAGGAGTCACTACAAGATCAAGGGAGATTGAGATTGTCTCCAACTCATGTTTTGTCTCCAAAATTGAGCCCAAGAATGTGAAAGAGGCACTGACTGATGAGTTCTGGATCAATGCTATGCAAGAAGAATTGGAGCAATTCAAAAGGAATGAAGTCTGGGAGCTAGTTCCGAGACCCGAGGGAACTAATGAGATTGGCACCAAGTGGATCTTCAAGAACAAAACCAATGAAGAAGGTGTTATAACCAGAAACAAGGCCAGACTTGTTGCTCAAGGCTACACTCAGATTGAAGGTGTAGACTTTGATGAAACTTTCGCTCCTGTTGCTAGACTTGAATCCATCAGATTGTTACTTGGTGTAGCTTGCATCCTCAAATTCAAGCTGTACCAGATGGATGTGAAGAGCGCGTTTCTGAATGGATACCTGAATGAAGAAGCCTATGTGGAGCAGCCAAAGGGATTTGTAGATCCAACTCATCCAGATCATGTATACAGGCTCAAGAAAGCTCTCTATGGATTGAAGCAAGCTCCAAGAGCTTGGTATGAAAGGCTAACAGAGTTCCTTACTCAGCAAGGGTATAGGAAGGGAGGAATTGACAAGACTCTCTTTGTCAAGCAAGATGCTGAAAACTTGATGATTGCACAGATATATGTTGATGACATTGTGTTTGGAGAGATGTCGAATGAGATGCTTCGACATTTTGTTCAACAGATGCAATCTGAATTTGAGATGAGTCTTGTTGGAGAGCTGACTTATTTTCTGGGACTTCAAGTGAAGCAGATGGAAGACTCCATATTCCTCTCACAAAGCAAGTATGCAAAGAACATTGTCAAGAAGTTTGGGATGGAGAATGCCAGCCATAAAAGAACACCTGCACCTACTCACTTGAAGCTGACAAAAGATGAAGCTGGCACCAGTGTTGATCAAAGTCTGTACAGAAGCATGATTGGGAGCTTACTATATTTAACAGCTAGCAGACCCGACATCACCTATGCAGTAGGTGTTTGTGCTAGATATCAAGCCAATCCTAAGATAAGTCACTTGAATCAAGTAAAGAGAATTCTGAAATATGTAAATGGCACCAGTGACTATGGGATTATGTACTGTCATTGTTCAGATTCAATGCTGGTTGGGTATTGTGATGCTGATTGGGCTGGAAGTGCAGATGACAGAAAAAGCACTTCTGGTGGATGCTTCTATCTGGGCAACAATCTTATTTCATGGTTCAGCAAGAAGCAGAACTGTGTGTCCCTATCTACTGCAGAAGCAGAGTATATTGCAGCAGGAAGCAGCTGTTCACAACTAGTTTGGATGAAGCAGATGCTCAAGGAGTACAATGTCGAACAAGATGTCATGACATTATACTGTGACAACTTAAGTGCTATTAATATTTCAAAAAATCCTGTGCAACACAGCAGAACCAAGCACATTGACATTAGACATCACTATATCAGAGAGCTTGTTGATGATAAAGTTATCACACTGGAGCATGTTGACACTGAGGAACAAATAGCAGATATTTTCACAAAGGCATTGGATGCAAATCAGTTTGAAAAACTGAGGGGCAAGCTGGGCATTTGTCTGCTAGAGGAATTATAGCAGCTACTGCTATCTGAACGTGCTCAAACGTCTCACTTAACATTAATAGCACGTTCACTACTGAACCAAAGCAAATTCGACCGTTGCTTCACACGTCCCTCTACATTCCTCATTCAAACTTATATTTTCGTGGTAATCTCGTTTTCAGCATTCCCTAACAGCTCTCTGAGATTTACGAAATCATTCCAAACGCTCTGCTTTTCCATGGCTACCTCACCAAAAGAAACTTCAGCTCCTGGTTCACCCTCTGCACCATCAAACCAGGAACGACCTGAATTCAATATCCAGCCCATACAGATGATTCCTGGTCAAGCCCCTGTTCCTGAGAAACTGGTTCCCAAAAGACAACAGGGAGTGAAGATTGCTGAAAACCCTAGCCCTGCAACAAGTCCTAGGGAAGTAGACCCGGAGATGGATAAGAAGATTCGCAGTATTGTGAGTAACATTCTGAAAAATGCTTCTGTGCCTGATGCTGATGAAGATGTTCCAACATCCTCCACCCCGAATGTTTCTGTGCCTGATGTTGATAAAGATGTTCCAACATCTTCCGCTCCAAATGCTGAAGCCTTCCCTTCACCCAGTGAAGAGGAATCAACAGAAGAAGAGGATCAAGCCTCAGAGGAGACCCCTGCACCAAGGGCACCAGAACCTGCTCCAGGTGACCTCATTGACCTCGAAGATGTAGAATCTGATGAGGAACCCATTGCCAACAAGTTGGCACCTGGCATTGCAGAAAGGCTACAAAGCAGAAAAGGAAAAACCCCCATCAAGAGGTCTGGACGAATCAAAACTATGGCCCAGAAGAAGAGCACTCCAATCACTCCTACCACATCCAGAAGGAGCAAGGTTGCAATCCCCTCCAAGAAGAGGAAAGAAATTTCCTCATCCGATTCTGATAATGATGTCGAACTAGATGTCTCGACATCAAAGAGGGCCAAGAAATCTGGGAGAAAGGTGCCTGGAAATGTTCCTGATGCACCATTGGACAACATCTCTTTCCACTCCATTGGCAATATTGAAAAGTGGAAATATGTGTATCAACGCAGACTTGCGGTTGAAAGAGAACTGGGAAGAGATGCCTTGGATTGCAAGGAGACCATGGACCTCATCAAGGCAGCAGGACTGATGAAAACTGTCACCAAGTTGGGAGATTGCTATGAAAGTCTAGTAAGGGAATTCATTGTCAACATTCCCTCTGACATAACAAACAGAAAGAGTGATGAGTATCAAAAGGTATTTGTCAGAGGAAAGTATGTTAGATTCTCCCCTGCTGTAATCAACAAATACCTGGGCAGACCAACAGATGGACTGGTGGATATTACTGTCTCTGAGCATCAAATTGCCAAGGAAATCACTGACAAACAAGTCCAGCATTGGCCAAAGAAAGGGAAGCTTTCTGCAGGGAAGCTAAGTGTGAAGTATGCAATCCTGCACAGGATTGGCGCTGCAAACTGGGTACCCACCAATCATACTTCCACTGTTGCCACAGGTTTGGGTAAATTTCTGTATGCTGTTGGAACCAAGTCCAAATTTAATTTTGGAAACTATATTTTTGATCAAACTGTTAAGCATTCAGAATCATTTGCTGTCAAATTACCCATTGCCTTCCCAACTGTATTGTGTGGCATTATGTTGAGTCAACATCCCAATATTTTAAACTACACTGACTCTGTGATGAAGAGAGAATCTCCTCTATCCCTGCATTACAAACTGTTTGAGGGGACACATGTCCCAGACATTGTCTCGACATCAGGGAAAGCTGCTGCTTCAGGTGCTGTATCCAAGGATGCCTTGATTGCTGAACTCAAGGACACATGCAAGGTGCTGGAGGCAACCATCAAAGCCACCACAGAGAAGAAAATGGAGCTGGAACGGCTGATCGAAAGACTCACAGAAAGTGGCATTGATGATGGAGAAGCAGCTGAGGAAGAAGAAGCAGCTGAGGAAGAAGAAGAAGCTGCTGAGGAAGAAGAAGATGCAGCAGAGGATACAGAATCAGATGATGATTCTGAAGCCACCCCATGACCATCAGACCTTTATTTTTGCTTTTACTAGCTATAGGGGCATGTCCCTTTGAACAATTGATTGCTATTGGTCTGTAATATTTGCATGCATTCTACTTTTGTCAAATTCTGTCTAAAAAGGGGGAGTAATAGTATTATGCTTGCTATTATGCATGATTTTGAGCAGTAGGATACTATGTATGCAATAGTCGTATTATGCATGATTGATACGATGTATGGCAGTAGGATACGATGTATGCATGATTCATGATTTTGAGGGGGAGTTGTATGTATATGACTTTGAGGGGGAGACTGCTGCTGCTGATGATGACTGGTGTAAGCTACTAGCTGATAGAAGATGCTGCAGTAAGAGCATGGAGACAGGGGGAGCAGAATGGTGATGTCACATGAGATGTCTCGACATCCTGGAAAAGACTAGTAGCTGATAGAAGATGCTGCAGTAAGCATGAAGACAGGGGGAGCAGAAGCAGAAAGCTAATGTCACGTGAGATGTCTTGACATCCTGGAAACGATTTGCAACTTACCAATTCCGCTGTGCTTGATTACTCTGATAATGAAAGTTGCTGATCCCACTTGCATAACTGCTCGTACCTGCTCAGGAAGTGTCTAAGTATGTTTTAGACAAAATTTGCCAAAGGGGGAGATTGTTAGTGCTTAGCTCTACTGAGTTTTAAAAGATTGGCTAAGATTTTGTTAAAACATAAGCACTTAGACAATGAAGGAAAGCTGGAGTTGCTGCACATGATGTCCAACGTTATGTCAAAGAATAAGATCGGGCTGCACAATGCACAAGGCAAGATGAAATGTCAAATGAAGAATTGAAGCTGCAGGATTCACGATGTCGGATACAATGTCCAGGACATCCTGCTCGAAAATACTGGAATTGCTAAAAGCATTGAAGCTGCAGGATCCACGATGTCGGATACAATGTCCAGGACATCCTGCCCGAGAATACTGGAGTTGTTGTACAATGCAAGATAAAAGTCAAGTGAAGAAGTGAAGCTGCAGGATCCACGATGTCGGATACGATGTCCTGACATCCGGCCCGATAATACTGGACATATAATTCTGTTATATCTTTAACAGATTATTGTGCAGTTAGCAAGAGATAAGAAGATCTATCTTTAGGAACGAATTAAAAGATAATTAAAGTTCGAATTTCAAAGTAGAAGAGTTCGTTCAGGGATTAAAGATTAAAGATTAAAGATAAAAACTAAAAGATCAAATTGCATCTTTTAGATCTTTAAGTGCAGATTTTCTGGAAGAATGATAGATCTCATCCAGCACAAGAAGTTGCAGCCCAGATACACTCACTGCTATATAAACACGAAGGCTGCACGAGTTCTATACCAAGTCCGGGATTGAAGAGTTATTTTGTGAGTTTTGGGACTTGAGTGTTTTGTGAGCCACCTTGATGGTACCCTAACATCAAGTGTTGGACCTGAGTGTGTAGAGTTGATCTCTTGTGTGTAGAGTTGATCTCTAGTGTGTAGGGTTGATCCCTTTTGTTCAGAGAGCAATCTCTGGTGTGTCTTTGAATTAATTGTAAACACGGGAGTGTGATTGAGAGGGAGTGAGCGGGGTTTCTCATATCTAAGAGTGGCTCTTAGGTAGAGATCGCACGGGTAGTGGTTAGGTGAGAAGGTTGTAAACAGTGGCTGTTAGACCTTGAACTAACACTATTTTAGTGGATTTCCTCCCTGGCTTGGTAGCCCCCAGATGTAGGTGAGGTTGCACCGAACTGGGTTAACAATTCTCTTGTGTTATTTACTTGTTTAAACTGTACACACTGTCAAATATAATCTGCATGTTCTGAAGCGTGATGTCCTGACATCCTGTACGACATCTGTCCCCAGTATCAGAATTTCAAGCACAACAACACATATGAAGCAAAGAACCTTCCTTGATTAAAGTGGGTAACTACAACTTATCCTGAATCTTATTATTCATGCTATCATTTGTGCTACAATTGTCTAGGGTAATGGTTGACAATTTGGTGTCAATATTTCAATCAAGCAAACAATCAATCAAAGATATACAAAGTCTCTCAATTGTGGGAGGTGTAGGAACATAAATGAACCAAATACATAATAAGGAAACCAATATTTAATGATATTATCATACAAAAAGATCAACATGTAACATAATATGGAATGCTAGAAACCTAAAATTGATTGTACCTCAAAATGAAACTTTGTAGAATCAAGAGCTATGAACGAAATGAGCTATGATAGCCATATAATCTTTTTCTATTATTTGTTGTCCACATATCTGATGTAATTGTCACTCTTCCTTCATTAGTATCTAACAACTTCATGACCATTTCTTTTCACCTTTATAAACATAGAATATCTCTTTCTTCAAGGTGCTTCACAAAGGAATTTAATACAATGATTGAAGTGTAGTCAAAAGTATCCTAAACCCAACATGATCCGCTATTGAAAGTGGATAGTGCATGATAATCGCACATGCAAGGTACCTTATTGCCTCTTCTTGATTAAAACTTTCACATGCCAATTCCTTTGTACCTTGTGAAAACTTTGGAACAAGAAGTGTTTTCCCTTTCATTCTTCTCATTTGTAACTTCTGTACCATACATTGGTTCATATGGTGGTGCAAGTGCTTTGTTTCATTCTTTGATTCTCCTTCAAGTAACTTCTTGCAATAATTACTGATGCAATCCTACCCCCAAGGGCATTGGATAGAAGACTCCAAGAAGATTGAGCCATAGATACAAGAGAAGGCCCTAGGGTTCTCATGAGCCTTAGGGTAGATTTCGGACCCATGGGCTAAGTATGAGCCCACTTATTTTTGTACATATTAGATTAAGGTTTCATTATTTTTGGGCCTTATATTTAGGGCTCCATAATGTAGGTAGGGTATCCTAGAAATGTAGGATTTTTCAGCCCTTGTATTTTAGAGCACCTATACTAGTTTTTGTATTAGGGGTAATTTTGTAATTTCACATGCATTAAGTGAATATTTGATGTGTGTTGGGAAATAAATTTAATTGATTTGGGAGAAGCCCAATCCAATTAAATTTTAGAGGTGGAGGTGATCATTTGCTTGCTACACCCCATTGTCACATCATATAGTCACACTTTGTGCATGTCCTTCATGTTTTACATGCCTCATGACACCTAAGCACACTTAGTGAAGAATCTTGGACTTGATCTTGGATTAGTGGGCTGAACCATAACTGAAATTCACTAATCATAATTAGTGAAATTTTGGCTCCGAAATTTAGCTCCACAAATTCAATTTCAAATTCAAGTGAAATTTGAATAGAAATTCAAATTGTCTTCCAATTTTGTGTGACACTTAGGCTATAAATAGAGGTCATGTGTGTGCGTTTTTTCAACTTTGATCATTTGAGAATTGAACTTCAAAGTTCAAACCTCATTTGAGGTACAAAATTTCGTGCTCATTCTCTCCCTCTCCCTCCACTCATCTTCTCCTACCTTCAAACTCTTATCTATGGCTTCCTATGGTGGTGAGCTTCTTCTTGACCCATCTTCTCCTTAAAGTGGCATCTCCAATCATCTTTCCTCCTTCTCCATTCTGCTGCCATGATCTTCAAGAATCAAAGGACTCCATTGATGAAGAAGATCCAAGGCCTACAAGCTCCACATGGAGCTACATCATGTGGTATCAAGAGCATCTTCGTATAGGTAATGTTCTTTTGCTTTCTCTATCTTTTTGTTTGGTCAATTCACTTTAATTCCTTGTTCTTAATCTTATTCTCCATTTATATCCTCCATTTTCTTGTGGTTTGGTGCTGTTTAGAGTAGATTCAAAAAAATAAACCGATTAAATCTTAGATCTACACTTGTTCTTGTATTTCTATGGTTCAAATTTTATAGATCTACTCTTGAATCATGGTTTTGTGTTGATTTTAGGTTCTATCATTTTTCAGTCATAATCTTCTTGTGCTGAACCTTTAGATCTAAATTTTCTTCCAAAATATAAATTTAAAAAAAACACAAAAATCTAAGTGTAAATCACTTATTCCATGTTGTCTTAGAATCATGTTTAGTCATAATAATTGTCACATTATGTTCTAAGTTTGTGTTGGATTTTGATTTTGTTAATTGAATTCTAGATACATTTGTTCATGTATTCTTGTCATTCTTAGCCTATCTTTTGAATTTTGAGTCTAATTCATGCATGTTATTTAGTTCATAACATGTTCTAAATCAATTCCTAGAAGTAGTCTTGTTGTTGAACTTTGTTTTGTTTTCTAAGTTTCCTATATGATGCCTATGAAGAAATTGAGTTATGGTGCTGAGTTATGGCTGAATTTGTGAATCAAAATAAGTCTTAAGCTCTCTTTAATTATGTTATTCAAGACATTTGAGCATAAGCAAACACAAATTGTAATCATCCAAGCCTTAAGCAACATAAACACTACTCTTGATTTCTAGGTTGAAATTGCTGATGTAGACAGCTTGAACATACCTACTTGTAAAAATTACTGGGAATTGGTCATTGCGAATTTTGAGTTGAAATTTTTACTAAATTTTTTAAACATCTGGAAAAAATTATAAATAAAAAAAAGAAACAAGTGATTTGGACAAAAGGAAAAAATAAGAAAAATCATACAAGTTGGCAGGAAAATCAGTGTCCAGAAAAGAAAAAAAAAAGTGAAAGGGAAGTGTGCTTGTGTTTTTGGCTCAAAATTTGTTTTATAATTGGTGTCTATTTTATACCAGTCTTAGTTCTGAAATTTCAATTGAAAATTAGTGTGAAAAAAAGTGCCAAAACTAGAGGTTTCTTGATTCCTTTTTTTTATTTTCTTTACTCTACTCTAGAGTCATTCTACGTTTCTCTTTGAGTCCTAGCTTGCTTTTATGTGCTTTTCATTGCTTTAATTGTTGAATAATCCTTGAAAATTTGTCTTGTTAAAACTCTATTGGTTTAGCTTTCATCTCATATTTTGGTCTTTGGTTATTGCTTGTCTCTTTGTTTCCTTGTTTGTGAGTTGTTGTATAGAGAATTGGAAAGAATGATTGGAGTCATCCCTTGAAGAATTTGAGTCAAGAAGTAAGGGGCCAACTACCTTAAGAGCCATTGGACTAAGAAGCACTCCAAATTGAGTGAAACACCAAAAGAGAGAATAGCCACCAAAATTGAGGACTTTTTTTTTGTAATTTTGTAATTGACTATTTGCTTTGCTTTCAAATTTTGTAACAAAAAGGCCTTTCATTGGAAGTAAGTTGGGAGCCTCCAATATGTCACCCTACTTCCATTTGTGTGTAATAATTTTAGGCAATTTTTTCTTAGGATAATGAGTGTTTTGTTGAGAACCTTAAATGTGGTCATCCAAACAGTCTTAGGATCCATCTACTTTGCATTTCTTGCACTTTAATTTCTTTCTTACTTTCATAGTTGTTCACTTCCGGCAAGTGCACCGGATCGCACAAGTAGTATAAAACGGTAAGAACCGAGTATCGAACTCTCGGGGAACTTGAGTTATTTGGTAAGCTATTTCAGCAAATAGGTGTCTGATGTGTAAAGATAAGTGTGAATATGAATAGGTGTGTAAACTATCTGTGCAAAAAGGAAAATCACGCGAGAGAAATGATGTGTAAAAACAAGTAGAAAACACATTGGCCTTCCTAATAAGTGTCTGATGCTAAAAAGATATTCTCTATCTAACAATGTTCATGTGTTCCTATGGTGTCTCCTGAGATACTAAATCCCGAT
The DNA here is from genome assembly GCF_004193775.1 of Glycine soja. NCBI lineage: Eukaryota > Viridiplantae > Streptophyta > Magnoliopsida > Fabales > Fabaceae > Glycine > Glycine soja. The sequence goes on along the minus strand of NC_041012.1, from coordinate 24,881,022 downwards.
TCCTCATGATAGTTTATCCTAATCCTGATCAAGCATCGTCCGCAGATTCCTCTTGTTGGACTAAACTCAACCAGGACCGCATTAAGACACACTTACACAACTAAATTATCGCACCCCGATTCCTCGTGATAGTACGACAACTTAGCCCTGTACTATCAAGGACTTTAGAATAAGACCAGTTTTCACTGTTGAATGACCCTAACAAAGCATGCATCTATGTGGTCAAGGTAAAGGCATATTGGAGTAAAAAGCAGATAGCACAGAGAACACACAAAACATCATTAAATAGATAGAAATATATTTACATCAGGTACCTACAGGAAAGATCCAACAGAGGATTTAGCTTTCCATAACCAGGAAGCCTCCTTTACAACAAAGAGAAGAACAAGATGAAAGATTGCAAAAATATAAGTGGTAAGGATGTCTCCTTCACCTCTAGGATCTCACAATCACTCACAAACTCATCTCAAGCTCTCAAACTGGCTCCTGCTTCAAGCTCTAGTCTCTACAGACCTTCACACAGAAAAATCTCTTAAAACTCTCTAGAACTTGGACCTTTCTCTCTCTAGAATCTCTAGACATGCAAAGCTCTGAATCCCAGTCCAAACTCCCTCTCTAAAATCTGATTTCAAGCTTAAATAGGTGGCCCTGTTCGTTCTTGTGCACTTAGCGCAATTATGGACCGCTTAGCGTACATTAGTGAATTTTGGCTTAGCGCGTGCCTTTCTCGCTTAGCGGATGGACTGAAGCGGTGCGCTTAGTGAGATGAAGTGGTTCGCTTAGCGAACCTGTACAACTCATCTTTTTCCAGAGTTTTCCTCGCGCTTAGCCCATGAATGTTGCGCTTAGCGGACACTCACTAAGCCAGCAAATTGGCTTAGCGAGAAGGTGAAAAACAACACTTTTCAAAGTTTGTCTAATTAACCTGAAATTGAGAGAAAATGATTATTAAACACACAAAATGGAAGTACTAAGTATTTATTACCTATACTTAACAGAAAATACTTATAACACTACAAAATAACCATAAATTAGAAGAGTTTGATAAAATTTACACAAGTTTTATACATAAAAGTTAATCGTATTCACCAACTAACAATAGCTTATCTTTTTTACTAGTGGCCCCTAGTTTATCTTGTTATTGCATAATACTTTCTTATTGCTTATCCACTTATCTTGAGTTCTTTTGAACCCTAGCTTTTACCTTTTGCAAACCCCCAACACGAAAAAACCACAACTTAGGAACCAACATGAGTCATCATTCATCTAATGTTAATGGTGAGGGTACTAGTCATAAGGACCCTCTATCTAAAAATATTAGATGAGTTGAGTTCCCTCAAGTTATGGAAAAAAAACACTAGAAAGAAAGGAAAAAGGAAAAGAGAGAATAGGAATAAGTCAAGGTGAGAGGGAACAAATAAGGGAAGAAGAAATAAAAAAAATACTAAAAGAGTTAGAAAACAACTAGCGGGACCAAGAACGGGACGCGTGACAATCAACATTTTTTCGTCAGAGTCAACGTCCAATTTTGGACTAGGAGACCAAGATTGCATGATGGGATAAAATAAAAGGATAAAATTCGTCAATAATTTTAGAAGGAAACCAAAATTGAAATTGAAAACAAGTAGCGGGACTAAAAATACAAGTTTGCTTATAATTTAGTATTTTTATTTTTATTTTTGTATATATATTTTTTCGTTTTAATTTTTATAATTCATTTTATTTTTCGGTTTTAAATTGTTTTGAATAGCACTTTGAACAATAAAAAAAATTTAAACGCTAAAAAATTATTATTTAAAATACTTTAACGAGAAAAAAAATAAAATAATTATATATGAGAAGGACTAAACAAATTTTTATTTTTCAGGAAAAAAATATTAAATTATTGGAAAAAATGTATTTAAGAAAACAAAAATAATAACAAAGGACACCGCGCGAACGAAGGGGAAAGAAGAACTGAAGAGGAATCAGAAACGAAGAAGAAGAAGAAGAAGAGTGAGGGCAAAAAAACCCTAGAAACAAAATGGCAGAAAAATTAGCCCCGGAAAAGCGTCACAGCTTCGTCCACAACGGTACCTTTCAATTTCCCTGTCTCAATTTCTCCAATTTTGCTCTGTTCTGTTCTGATTTTCATCAAGTGAATCCGAATCAAACAAACAAACCCGTGTGCGTGTGTGATTTTAGGTCAAAAGGTGTTCGAGTGGGATCAAACCCTTGACGAGGTCAATATTTACATAGCTCTTCCTCCTAACGTTCATTCCAAGCAATTCTACTGTAAGATTCAGTCCAAGCACCTCGAACTTGGCATCAAAGGCAACCCTCCGTATCTCAACGTAACCCTAATTTACCTCCACCTCATTTCCTTTCTCATCTTCTCTTTTTTTGTCATTTTGATTTAATTTTCCTCTTATTATTTGTGTGTGATTTCTCAGCATGATCTTACTAGCCCGGTGAAGACAGATTCTTCTTTTTGGACCTTAGGTAAAGGTTTTAGCTATCCCTAGTTGTTTTTTCTTTTTTCTTTTTTTTTGGCTCAAATTGATTCTTCTATACTTCTTTTGAACTAACCATATTTGCCCTAATGGTGTAAAAGTTTTTAGTGTTTTATGTTGTGATCCCATCAGAAACTGCTATGTATGATAAGTTTGTTGGTTTTCATATTATTTACCTTGAAAGTCAAAGCATAATGATTTCTGATTGGGTGGCAGTGTAAAAACTTTGACACATGTCAATTAAACTTGTATTTTTAGTGTTATTGTTTTGGCTTTGGAATCAATTGAGGAAGATTTTTGTTTTCAGAATCAAAGATGAAATAAATGTGATTTATTTGGTGTTGATTTGGTTAAGTTTGATGGTGATGGTGATTTTGGAATTTGGCCTGCAGAGGATGACATAATGCACATAACACTGCAGAAAAGAGATAAAGGTCAGACATGGGCTTCTCCCATATCAGGTCAGGGTCAGTTGGACCCTTATGCTACTGATCTTGAGCAGAAGCGACTCATGCTTCAGAGATTTCAAGAGGAGGTGAGTTTTGCTTTCATCAGAATCCTTTTCCGGCTGTTGGGATTTGGAATGCATTTGCAACCCCATGATATGTCTAACATGTGCTTATCAGCGTCCTTGGTCGTTATGTTCTATTAATATTGTCTTCATATGTTTCATCTGTTGGGTCTAGCCATCTAGCTACTAGGTTGTGTTCCTCCATTTCCAAAGTGTGTTCTTTGGTTGATATTGTTTTTTTTTCCTAAGCTGTGTATAATGTTGAGAAGAGGATCTGGTAATTAAGTCATTATACTATTATTCATTACTGCACACTAGTTATATGTGGGTAGCTAATGTGGATAAACACAATTGATGTTAAGATGAAAATTCTACTTATTAATTAAGACTACTGACTACCAACACTTGATGCTTTATTGCTAGTTGATGCACTCCCATTATAGTGTTTGTTTGTCCTCGCCATCAAATGACCACTTTGCTTGAATAGTTGGCTTGAGTTTAACTATTAATGAACTTGGCATGCTGCTCCCATTAGACTTCTTCAAGGATATTCTTTAGCTAGGCAGATATTTCTTATTTCATTATTGGATGCACTCATTCGATTTAGAAGTTTTTTGCTAAGGGGTAACAGGAACACTGACTGAATCCAGATTTTATATTCTGATCTAGATCCGGCCAACACTGACTATTCTCCTGTTGAATTGATTCTGTGTCGAATCTCCCCCCCCCCCCCCAAAAAAAAAAAAAACGGAAAAGTAATCTTTTGACTGGTGATTCAAATCACATGATGTATCATGTTATGAATCATAGATGACTCTTAATCTTGCAATATATGGATGATGATCTTGTTGCCTCAAATCACTATTACTCATGATTCTGTTGTGCCTCCTGCAGAACCCAGGTTTTGATTTTTCACAAGCTCAATTTTCTGGAAACTGTCCTGATCCAAGAACCTTCATGGGTGGAATCCGATCAGACTGATGATCTTGGATGCTGTAATTTGTATTTGTCTGCTCTAAGATGATGATCGGATGGTAATAATCTGTTGTGGTATTTGTCTCCCCATTGTTAGATGTCATTTAATTATGGTAGTCTTAATGCACTTCCTCTAATCTGTATTGACATCTTGTGGTATTTATTAATCTCTTCTCTGACCCTTGGCATTTAAACATGTATATAAAACATGGAGCATTTTTTAGCCAGACTTGGACAATAATAACTTAAGGTCTGCTGTACTATTTTAAAGTCTTCTATGGGTCACCAATTATCAAACCAGATTGAGGAAGGGTTGGTAGGGATATAAAATATGAACTTTCTGATTGGTGGTAAGTACACTGGTCGTTTCAAACAATAAAAAAGTAAAAAACGTACTGTTTCATGAGGAATTGTGGCTACTGGCAAGTACGATTGCCATCTAATGTATATCAAAACATAATTTCGAAAGAGATAGAAAAACTCCTTCCTCTACACTTCATTTCACGTAGAAACCTAAAAAATCTAAGAATATATAATTTCTATTTATTTTGAATACTAATATAGATTAAGCTTAATTTCTTAGGTTAGAACGAATTTACTCAATCTAGTATTTTTAATCCTTAGTAGTATCTAATTTGGTTAAAGCTGTAACCATGAAAAGTCGGATTGATGTTCAATTTTTAGATAGATTCAACTTTATGGTATACTATCGAAATTTTAACATATGTCAAAGTGTAAGCTAATAATTGACTCGGGAGAATGGTCCATTTGTCAAATCTAATAGTAGTAATTAACAACACTTGTCCATGTCATCTAATCTTAATAATTGACTCAGGAGAATCGTCCATTTGTCAAATCTCACGCACACATATGACTTGTAAAAATAATTAACCACAACCGACAAAGTGTGATTAACTAACATTTAATTTAAAATAACCTCATAAAAAACATCTAATTTGAAATCTACATACTACAATTGATTTGTCAAAATCAAAACTACTAGTATTATTGTTTTTTGGAATGTTAATTTATCTAAATCTTATTCACTTTTTTCAAGATCTTTCGTATTTTTTATTTGAGATGACCTTAATTAAGTGGAATCATAGAAAAAAATCCTCTAAATATTTAAATGTAAGACTTAAATTGGAAAAAATTGATCCAAATGGCAAATGCTAAATGGTTTTCGACTCTTGTACTGTACCTATAAAGTACTCATAAAGAAGTGAGGTTTTTTTTACCATTTGAGGATAAATAAACGGAAATTAATTCAAAAAGTATTTCCATTTCATAATTTTGATAAAAAAAAAAAATACACCCCAAATGATATAAAAAAAGAAGAAGTGAAGAGCAACTGACCTTTTCTTGAAAAAAAAATAGAAAAAAAAAGAGTTTAATGTTTATACACAAAGACATACGTAAAGTATTACAGTACACACATACTATGAAAGAAAACATTTTATATAAAAATAAGAGAATTAAATCTAAATCATAAAATCAACATAGACAATTAATATTTAATGTGATTTTTTAATACTAAATCTCAAAATCCTTTCATTCTCATACATAGGTTTTCTTTGATATATGATATGTCATATATATATATATATATATATATATATATATATATTATTTCTCTTTTTATAATTGGTAAGTTTTTGTTTCTTATTCTAATATTTTAAGTTTCATAAAAAATTCATTAATTATAAAAAGATTTTAATTTTATATATTATTAGTATAAAATGCTTTATATTAATCTAGTCAAAAATCATTATTATTATAACTATTGAAATAATTTTTATATTCCTTATAATTAATGAATGGTGGTGTAACAAATAACAATCATTTATAAACTATTGACTCTTATTAAAATAGTTTAGTTTTTATATATTATCATTATATAATAAATTTTGATTGTTATCCAATAAAAAAAATAAGGTATTTAGAAAGAAAAAAAAGGATGGTATGACTATTGCTTTAAAATATGTAGACTACAATCAATTTGACATTTTTTTTAACTAAACAACCTATGTTTTTCACTTGGGATAATCTTATACGAACAAGATTGGATTACTATTGCCTATAAAAAAAAAAGATAAATTTACTATTGCCTAACAAAATAAAAAGACAAGAGTACTATATGTGACAAACCTCCCATTCCAAATATTCAACTATGTTAGATACCAACCAATTGGATTCGTGACCTAGGGTAATTCTTACATAAAATTGAGAAACTAAAGTCTAAAACATAATTTTTTCCTTTTTCTTTATTTATCCATTTATTAAAGAGTTTGATATCACTAAGATTATAAAACTGTTTTACATCCTATCTAATCATAAATCATGTTTAAATTACTTTAAGATAATTATTTTAAAAGTCAGTAAATTTATTATATTATGAATTATAATTTGATGATTGTGTAAATTTTTTTTATCGTTATATAATACTTTTTTCTCTATATTAAAACTGCAATATACTAGTATCTATTAACAATCATTAATATATGGATAAAAAGCCATTTTCGTCTCTCAATTGACAAATTTGTCTTCAATTTAAATTTTAGTCCTCGAAAGTTTAATTTACGTCTGTTACCGTTAATGAAAAAGCTTACATGTCATATTCAGGAACGAATTTGTCAGCGTTCTACACATTTAAGGACGGATGAAAATGACTATTTACGTAAAATATAATTTAATTTTTATTTTTCCTCCTTTTTAATTGTTGCAAGCATAATATTACAATCAATACTTAAAAAAATAGGAAAACGATATTGCTTTGAAATTTCTATTGAATTATTAATTAATATTATGTTTATTATTATGTTTATTAATCAATATTATGCTTAGTGCAATATTATGATTGCAACAATTAAAAAAGATAGATGGATAAATTTATTGTACTTTTTTACTATCTTTCTTGTTTTCTTATTTATTACTTGTTTATATTATTTAGGAAAAATACCCTTTTTTAAGTAAGAAATGGTCAGAAATCCAATAAACCAATGAAATTTATAAAAAAAAAAATAGATGTCGAAAAAAAATTTGTAATGAGTACGAACTAAACAAAAACAAAAATTCCAACAATAAAGAGGGTTTTTCTTCTCTTTTTTCGAAAAAAGAGAAGAATTTATACAAAACTGACAGGGGAAAATATAAATATGGACTAAAATTTGAATTTTTGGAGACGAGTATTTATCCTTAATAAATTTTTCATAGTATTGGATTTCTTTTCTTCTCAAACGAAACTGAGATTCTCTAATTCCGTTCCTTCCGTAGGCCCCCAGATCCGTTTTGCCCTATTCCGGAGATGAAGAACCCCAGGAAGAAGAAGAGACCGAAGCCGCAGAAGAAGCTTGAGAAGAACAAAGGCGTTGTTGCTGCTGCTGCTGTTGTTGCCGAGAACGAAAACGAAAACGAAGAAGAAAAGAGAAAACGCAGCATTTTGGAGGCACTGGTTGAGGCCTTCTCCTTGTCTTCAGTCAGGGAAGCTTCCATGGCCTATAACATTGCCGGCGGTGATCCCGACAGGGCTTCGGAGATCCTAAGGAAGGGTTTTTCGGACAGATCCGAGGATTCGTTCTCGTGTTTTTCTTACGGCTCTTCTTCTTCTTCTTCCTCTTCGTCGGGGTTGGAATTGGGTTCGAAAGGTGGTTGGAGGCAGCAGCAGCAGCAGCAGAAGAAGATGGTTGCTTCAACCGGCACTGTTTCAACGGTTTTGGGGAAGGAATATGTGAGGAGGAACAATAATAATATAAGGAACAAAGGGTTAAGTTCTAATGGAGTTTTTGAAATGGAGGAGGCAGAGCAGTTCCTCTGCTCTATGCTTGGCGATGATTCTGATATTAACTTGGCTGTTGTTAGAGACGTTCTTTGTGAGTATCATTTGGCGGATTTTTGTTTTTCGTTTATTGTAGTTTTAATTTGGATAAAAATAAAATTCCATTCGAACAGGATTGACTCCAGTGGAGGATGTTCTAGACCAAAAACAGATAAAATTTCATTCGTACTTCTTTTGGTGTTGTTCTTTAATCAGAATTGGAGTTTTGCCTCGGTGTTGACATTCCATGAAATTTTAATTTGGACAAAACTTAGATAAAATTCCATTGGTGCATTTGGTGTTGTTTTTAATCAGAATTGGAGTTTCACCTCGGTGTTGATTTGCATTTCATGGAATCCTTTGTTATGCGGATTATTGAGGTAAAACTCCAATTCCGATTGGAGAATAACATCCTATAGAACTTGATCAGGAAGATGCAGAATTTGTGGCTGTAGAAACATGAATGACTAGATGTTGTACTTTTGAAAGAAAAAAAACAAAAAAAGTTATGATTTCAATTTTGTAATCATTGCCAGTTTTTTAAAACTTGTTTAGGATTCAACCGCTTGATGTGCTTCTAAAAGGAGAATTAGATAGTCTTTTGAGATTACATAGGATTAGAGATTTATTCTCTTCCTTAAAGTGATTTGATGTTACTTTTTAGACTTTTGGTCTTTGCTTGTGCCTTAAAGCAGGCATGAATTTGTCCTTGCATTCTTTGCTTAAAGCAAAGCCAGAATTTGTCCTTGCATACTTTGCTTAAACCAAGCAAACAAGCTTATTAAGGACATTGTGTATATGAGGTTGTTAGTTATGAAATTTTGTTTTGGAGATTAGCTTCTTTTGGTTTATTATTTATTGATTGACCTTGGGATTTGTCTTTGCATGCAGGTCAGTGTGGAAATGATATTGAAAGGGTATGATGACAATCTGAGATTGTACTTCAGTTATGTCCTTAACACTTGATGTTCGCGTATTGTTTTCAATATTGCACTTTTACTTTTAGTCAGTTAATTATTGTGTGTAATTAAAAAAGTTTATTGTTGTCTGTTTGTGCTCTTTTTGTTGGTTTTGTGGTGCCTATGCTAGTTTTGTTATATGATTAGCTAAGTATGATTTTCCAGGCCTCAGATATATTGCTTGATTTAGCTGCTTCCACAAATGAGAAACCGAATACTGCTAGACATCCTAACTACGGAGTGGACAACATAGATGATGAGAGGTTCTTTGCTGACCCCAATGACAGTGTAAGTGCCAGAATAGAATTTTGCTTACTTCAAATTTGTACTTGGTTTATCTTTTAACTTAGCTAACCTCACATAGTGGGATAAGGCTTTGTTGTTGTTTTATCTTTTAACTGGTCATGTGTTCTCTTCTGAAAAAGTCAGTAATATAATTTGCTTAAGCTACTGCAGTTGTACTGTACAGTGTATAGTTTTTATATTATTTATCTATTCACCTCTACTGTGTTGCAATACTCTAGATTTTCGAGGTATTTTTAACTTCATCATCTGTGTCCATACTGTACAGTACTAATTGCCAAATTTTGTCACAGTTGATAGACAGGAGATTAGAGTGCACATCTCTTTCATGGGAAGGTTATCTTTCTACTAATCCATGGTCTGTTGGATCTTTTGGAAGGTAAATTATATCAATGTATTTGGTATGCTGTCAGTCAAATAATTATGGCTTTTTCTTCCCATTTCTCTTTCATGATGCACCTCCTTCCCAAAAAGAGGAAACAATTTTGGTAAAGGATCTATGTATGATTAAAGCCAACATCTTTTAACCTGCTTCGCTATATCATGAGATTTAGCTACTAAAGTAACCCAGTAAATAAAATTATTGAAGGTGAAGGTGAAAATTTGAGTTGGCAATTGAATATTGCCAATAGATATGTCATGGTGCATAAGATTTAAATTGTACCTTTACATATGCATTTATATTCTTCTAGTTTCTAAGTGTCTGCATAGAACTACTAAAGGTACATTCATTTGATTGAAATCCTCTTCAAAGCAGGCTAAACATTATCATTCTCTACTCCTTGTATTAAATTGTAATAGATTCAATCTTGAACTTGAGCTATAATCTTAGCGCAAATCCCTGGTAGGGATACACATGCTGCATTTAAAGCTCAACACCACTATGGTACCTAAATAAATAAGAATATAATAAGAACTTGTAATTTTTTTTTTTTTTTGGCTTGCCTGTTACTTTAATATCCTCTAGTTCTAGTATTTGCTTTTGGTCACCATTTACACCTCACTGCATTCGAATCTCAATATCTTCTTAATCAAGGATCTTGATATCTGGAACCTAACTCCACTCCACTAGCTAAGTTGTTTCTTGGTTTTAGGAAATATGCGGAGGTTCTCAATAATTCTAAAGCTAATTCTGCTGTTAGCCCAGGATGTACAAAGTCTGAGATTCCTCAGAAGGTGTTGGAATCTTTGTTTAACATTCCCAAAAGCACTGAACATGACAAAAATACCATGAATTGGAGAAATGTAGTAAAGAAAATTCAGTCTTTGGGACCTGGGTTCTATGTTTCTCCGCATGTTGCAGAATCTCAGCAACGTACTTGTGGTACATAATGACAATTTCTTAAATACTTTTACTTGCATAGGCTTTCCTTGAACAGTATTTGTTGTTAGTGTCTTTGTGGTTCCATTTTATCATTAAAAAATAGTTGGCTAATTTTCAGTAATTGCAAATACCTTTATGAATCTGTTTCATGCTCATTTCTCCTTCTGTTTTACCTTTAATCATATTTGAAATGGGACTTTGTCATTGGTTTTACAAAGTACGTTGGCTTGCAATTCACTCAATTTAAGGATTAATGAAATTAATATGGTCAAGTTACTACCTGTCTTTATGGTGTGGCCAGGTGGCTTGGGGCTTGCCACCCTAGGCAACCTGAGTCAGAGTGAAGAGGATTCATCATGCATTTTTGGCAAGATTACCTCTGCTATATTGGTAGAGTTTACTAGAAAGGGTTGGATCTGACTGGAAAAGGCTGGATATTGTTGAGTATGGACAGAAAATGTGGGATGGGGTCTTCTCAAATATATTTTTTTGCTTGGTATCTGGTCTCGTTTGATTAGTAGGAGCATATAAGAGTATACTTGTTGTATTCCTGTTTAGCTAAAAGTCTAACTATAGTTAGTAGTTAGACAGTTAGTTGTTAGTATGTTAGTTAGGACAGCTGTATTTAGTCTTTTAGATTATCTTTATTTTTAATATAATATGCTTCAATTTGATTATTTCCTTGAGGCTAGCAAATTCAAACTATGACAGCTCATTTTCTTTTTTTGCTTTCCTCATTTGTAGCCAAGGGAGATGAATATCATGTGTTTAGGGAAGATTCAAGGAAGCAATGGGATTCAGTGAAATCTTATTATACGAAAGTAAGTTCACATTTGGCCTTTTCTTGGGATTATTTCCCTTTGTGATCTTTAAGCCACTTTGTTACGGAGTTCAAATGTCAGTTGAGAACAGACATGGGTGCCATTATTTTGCAGGCTGCAACAGCATATACCAAACGGGAACGAGCTTATGCTGCGTATCTTTCCGACCAGGTTCATTGAATAGAACCTTGAAATTTTGTGTGGAGAACACAAGACACTCATTTTGCACCAATAATTGTGATGGTTATTCATAATAATCTTTTGGTGTAATTTATCTTTTCAGTTTACTTCTGATATAGCTTGAACGTTATTTTTTTTACCCTAAATATTGGTAGTAACTAGTAAGGTTTGTCTGAATGTTTACTTTCTCCTTTCCTCTATATATTGCTTTCTTTCCCCCTTTTATGCTCCTGTAGTGTGGAATTGAGATCCAAATACAACCATGTCTTGTCTGTTCCTTTTCAAGGTTGTTTTATAGAAATATTTTAAGATTTTAATTTCTAAGTTAAATGGTTTTTGGTGGAACACTGATTACTTTTATTGTGTGGTGGTTTATATGTACACTAACTGTATTTTTTCAGATCCTTCAGTATGGTGGGTCACCTTGTTTTATAATGCTAACTATTTCTATGTCTGACTAGGGTAAAGAACAAACTAAATTAGCTCAGAAAGCAGACACTAAGGCCAGCCATGACATATTTGTAGCTAGGTTGGTGGATTTCCCCTTTTCACATTCTTGTGTACTATTGCTTGTATTAAGCTATTGTTAGTGGCATATGCAGAAACAAAGGTATAGAAAATGTGATAACTATTGACTTACATGGGCAGCACGTAAAACAAGCAATGAGAATGCTGAAACTTCACCTTCTGTTTGGATCATATGTTCCCTGTAAGCATTTTTGAGGATCTAGGTTCTCACATTTTCTTGTGACACTAAAACTGCATTGCATTTGCATTTACTTTATCTGATTGCCTTTTATGTCTGCTTCAGCTGTCCAGACTCTAAGGGTCATTACAGGATGTGGATCACATGGTGTTGGAAAGTCTAAGCTGAAACAATCAGTATGGTTTAATCTACCCTCTTCTAATCAATCTTTTATGCTCTAATGTATAGTGAAACATAGTGTTCAATGAATATTTTGGAACTTGGTTGTTAACAAGGAAATTGACTTATTTTTTCTTGTTCAAATCCTAGAAATTCTTGATCATTTTTTGAGGGGACCATAACTGTTTCTAAATGATGGTTCCTTGCCATTTGGTTAATACAGGTTATAAACCTTTTAGATAGAGAAGCAATTGAATGGAGGGAAGAGAACCGGGGAACTGTGTTGATTAAACTCAGCAGATGGAGAGAGTATAGCTTTCTGGACACCAGCAGTGACAGTGACAGTAATGATTAAGCATGTCTAAGTGCATCAGCTTGTTGTACCATATTTAGATCAATTGCCTGGCGAAAATAAATAAATTAGAGCTGTGACATTGACATGTACATTATTTTGTTAGCCAAGCTAGACCTTGGGACATTTTGGGATCATATCATGTAGAGCAGAACCTGTAGCTCAATTGAATCTGGTTGTATGAGTCAGAATTGCATTTCTTGATTAGGCTAATGACCCAGCTGTGTACATACATGAATATGTAAAGATGATGTTTGATTTTCAGGATTTTATGTTTAATTTCTCCATATTGTTATTTAAAATTGTGTTGTGGGTGATAATTACACACACTAGTATGCTTGATGCCATGGACATTGGTTGGCTCAAAGGTAATGGCTGTTAATCTCTGGTTAACTTATAAATTTGTTTCAGTTTACGAGCTCACTCCTGCAAATTAAGCTGAATTGGATGTGATGTTTCTTGGTGAACTAGGACAAACTCGGGTGGGATCCCTCAAACTCACGAGTTTATGTCTGAGTTGGCGATTTTCCACACCCATTTTAGAGTGTAACATGGCATGGATTTGTGCTGGTTTCTTGCGCGATCAGGGCTGGCTCACTTTTAGATCTAAGCTCTCTTCATGTTCTCTCTAGCACATCTTCCGTCACTTGAAGGGGTGAAACAAGACGTTTTCTAGTATGCACAAGTCGAAACAACTGTCATCTTGCACAAGTAATTTGGGCCGTTGAATGTGGGGTGAAAAAGTGAACGGCTGTGATTTTATATATATATATATATATATATATATATAAAACTGGTTTTTTCATATTTATGTCATCTATTTTTTAATTACACATGTGGAAAAAAAGGTACTATTATGAGGACGTAGCCTAACAAATGATTTTGGTGACCTAATTTCATCTTCACTCGTGAGAAAAAGGAATTTGGTCTTCATTCATCCCACAACCGTTATCGTCGTGAGTGGAGCCCAAGGGGTGTGTTGTCATCTTTGCAGCCTTCCATCGTGATCGTTGTCTTCGTTGGTTGTCTTTATTATTTGTGGTCGACCGTCGTAGGTGTGGAACAGTTGAATTTGCGAGTGTTATATTCCATGTCGAAGATTATACAATGGATGAATGTGGCCTTTGACGGCATATCGGTGAACACAAGTATTTCTCCTGTATTGTCAATTTGTAGTTTTTCCTTCGTTGTGTTTTTTTAATAATAGTTGGGAAATTGGTATGATTTCATTTGGTAGTATTTTGATTCACAATTTAACAGTTGGGATGATGTAATTTATGTGGTTCGTTGTGCGTGATGTGAGTTTATATGTGTATTCATCCGATATTTGATCATTTGTAATAGTTTATTCAATTTATGTTATTTTTAATTGATGAAGTTATCCTTTATCTGATTTTTTTGATGAAGATTTGTGGTTGAAATTGGTTTATGGCATAGCTTCAAATGTTGGTTAATTGTATCTTTCAATGTTTTTGATGCACATAAATGTTGCCATAGGGAAAAATTGTTAGTCATGAAGGTTTTGCAAGTATTCCAGAGAGTCAGATACAAAATAATTTTAATAGTTATCTCCATCCTAATGGGAATTGGGATTTATCTAATATTGAAGACTTTAATTGGTTAGATTGTTGGCACCTCTAATCCTTGTGACTCGCAAGCACAGATCAGCCGTAGTAGATTAGAGCATCATGAAATTGATTTTTTGTTTGTTTGGATTATTATGAGAAGTGGTCTGAAGCCTTATGTAGGAAACTTGCATGTGATTGAATGGTTTTAGTATATGTAATTGGTGTGAGGACACTGAATTGTAATTGGTTAGGAAGGGACTACCATAATGTTTCTACACCCGCTATGTAATGGATTGGGTTATATGTGTAATATAAACCAAAAAGAACAACAGACGAAGCATTGACAATGTTTGCATATTTACTTTGGAGTTAGTCTTTGCATGCTATGTAAGGAGAGAAATTGGAATGCTTCTGAAAAGAAGAGTTGTTTAATGAGTAATGTAATTCCATTAAAAACATTTTTTTTTATCATAGATTGAATTTTTTTTAAAGAAAAAGAAATCTTAAATAAATTGATTATTTTAATATGATTTGATTATGTGTTTTGTTTATGTTTTGAAAGTATTGGTTATGTTAAATAGATTGGAGTAAATGCAAGTGAATGTTATTGCTGCATATAATCAACCAGACACTGATAGTTGTTTATCAGTTTTGAAAGTTATGTAGAAATTTATAGGTGACTACCTGAATACCCAATTGGGATAATGAAAATAATTGATTAATGTTTAGAAAATAATAATTAAACAGATAAGGTGTTTAATTATTAGAGATAATTTGTGATATTTTTGTTATGTTTGATTTTAGATAGAATAATTGATAAAGAAGATATAAGACACATTTTGTAATATGATGATATTCCTACCCAAATCAAAATGGGTTAATTGTTATTCTTGGAGTTTGTGGTAGAGTTAGAACCATATTTTGGAGATGATCCAATGATTACGTAGCCTTATAGGCCAATATTGAATTTTGGTATTGATGTAAATTTTGGGTCAAACTTTTTGATACATAATAGACCCAATAACAAGGGAGCTCAAACGGTTGCACACATTTGTTGGCGATTGTCATTTCATGTTGAGATATTTGATTTTGAATATATATTATATGAGTAGTAGTATTATATTAAATTGGTTGTGAAATTTGTATATTTAATTTTTGTAATTATAAATTAAGTTAAACTAAATATTAATCTATTAATAAAAAACAAAAATACACTTAAACTTTAATACTAAATTTTTTTTCATCAATGATAGTAATAACGATTAAATTATATTATTTATGGAATTTGTTTATATTTTAAAATTTAATTATAAAGATATTTAAGTTTTATGAAATAATATATTTTTCCTAAAATATTTTATATTTATTGTTAAGATAATGATATTTTAAAAATATATTTTATTTCCTTTTTATAAACTCTCCTATTATGGAGATTCTTATATCCCCTCTATTTAGATAAAATAATTAAGTATAATTTATTTCCTTTTGTAAAAACTCTTTTTTGTTTAATATTTTGTTGTTATTATATTAAAGATTTATAAATAATTGCATTTGCAATCAAATGATTTTATTAGTTTTTTCTACATTAATTTCATTATAACTATTTAAGAATTGAAGACTATTTATTATTAATATTTCCAATTATACAAGGAATTGACAAGTAAGGATATTTTAAAATAAGCAACTTGTTTAACAATAAAATATAGTTGACATTCATTGAAATTTATTTTCTTAGCAATGATATATATGGCACAACACAATTTTATTTTTTTACTTTGTAACATTTTCTAAAGCAAACTCTTATTCAAGGATTGTTAATAACTATTATTGTAAAAGATAATACGCTGAGTAAACTAATTTAATTTAGTTCAACAATTTTTATAACATAAATAATAAGATTTTTTTTGTAAAAGTTTATGACCAATGACATTTATAGTATGAAACCATTGTTCTCCAACAACCTCTAATCTCGAGTTTGATAACCATGAACATATGTAACTTTATTGATCAAACCAACAATCTACATTTCTTCAGTAACATGCATAGATGTTGAATCCTTGGGAATTGGGACATTTGAAAAATACCCCCTAAGATTCCATTGAGTTGCACAAGGTCATTGTTGGCTTGTCCATCATAAAATGGTTGTCCGTAGGGGTGAAAATGGGTTAAGCTGGATTGGCTCGTACCAAAGGTTTGACCAGGTTTTTTTTTATATTGATATTGTTGGCTTGTGACGAAAACTTCTTCTTCCACGACTTCACTTTCTTCACGACAGGCTCACGACCTCCTCCTCATGAGTTATGCCGCTGCAAAATGTCCTCCCCCACTTGTTATGGAAGAGACATGCTGGAAGCTAATTTTTACTGATATGACACACCTATTTTGCAAGGCAGAAGCTATTTTTGACTGTTATTCTTACTACACATCTATGCTTGTTGGAATTAGGTTATTCCAATCATTTATCAAAGCTTAAAAAATAGTACTTATCCATTTAGGGTTACAATAAAAATTTCCCAAGAGCATCATGCTTCTATTGTGCATTTAGGAGTGAAAAAAATGACAACGGAAATAGGATGTTGTTGTATACGTGTACAATGGATGTGTTTTTCCTTTGTTATTTGTGACCCATAATCTATACACAATTTTAAAATTATTTCTGTCAAAGAGGCAATTTTGCGATAAAGCAAATCGATACATATCCTAGCTAGTGCTTTTAGCAGTTGTGGTACTATGAAAAGCAATTGCCGAAATGAGACGGTGTTATAAAATCGTGAAAGCTTTTTAGAAGGCTCGAAGGATCATCAAAAGTAGATGTGGATATGTGGGGACATTATTGGACAATATAGATTGAAAAGGTTATGACAACAAAGTCTATATATTATAGATATGGATATAATTGATTGCATGTTGCTTGAGGATAGTTGTATTTATTATATTATATTATATTATATATATAATATAGTACTATAATGTGTTCATTATATATTACAGTATTTATTAATGTCATCAAATTATTCGTGTGATCTGTTATAGGCTCTATGATACTCATGCAAATTGATATTCTCATTTTAATTTGTTCCAAATTGACATATGTGTAAGACAAATGGTTATTTTAAAAATTTGTTGCAATAAATCTAAGTCGTTCATATATGGAAGTTAATCTTTGTCGTTGAAGACTGCACAAATAATTTTGTATAATTAGAAGTGCATTGGGCATGTAAAAGTGAACCTCGCCTGGATTGAACCAACCATGAATGTTGTTTGGAAAATGGATAACCATTCCTAGGAAGGTCTACCTATCGATGACACCAACCTTTCATCGTTTATTTGTCCATGTAACACTAATCCTTTCTCTTCCAATTCATCGTCGTTGATCCCTGATCCTGCGAGTGTTGTTCACGTTTTGATGAGAAATCATGAATCTAAATGAGTCCCTCTCAACCCAAGAATTCATTAGGTGTGTTCAAATAGAAAGGGGCCGAGTCTTTGAGTCCACCCAATGGATATTTATTGTTGGTTACTTAGAATCAGAAGGTTAGGTAACGTAAAATATGAGTTTGGTTTCGCAATGGTAGCTTGAGGTAGTTATTACAACTTTTTTGTTACAAGATTGGTTGACGTTGATTGTGTTCCTAATGTAACCTCATTGATTTCTATTCTTTGGAAATTTGAAAGAGCACCTTTGATTGTAGCCATTGTGATGAAACTCAAGACCAATGGTTTTGGTGATGCAACAATCACCCTTAAGGTACATATATAATTTTTTGCATGCATTCTAATTTCGAAATATACATAATTTGAAATACTTATTATTTAATATAATGATTTTGGTCAAATTTTAGGATCAAACAGGTAGTATTAGTACCATTGTGCATCGTAGTGCCTTAGGAGATGATATTTATGGGAAATATATTGTTGTGGTTGTGTTAGTACCGCGTGAGGTGTGTATCATACTTATAATTTCATATAGATGTGTTATGTACATTTCGTGTGTTGTTTTATTTAATTAAATACTTTGTATATAGTTGCGATCTTCTGTCTATGTCTTCATAGCTCCAAATGTTATCTAAATATTACTTGGAAAAATGTTTTGAAGGTTATGGTTTGAGCCTTATTTATTTATAATGATATATACTTAATTAGTGTTGTTATATTTTTTACCTAATTCCTTAATACGTGGGTAACAAGTATTTCCAAAGGTCCAGTGACATTTAGTATGAATGGGTCATATGAGAAGTGTCAAATCAGACGTAATGTAATGACATAATCACTATTAATTATTTCCTTATTAACGTTTAACGTCATTTATTTAAGGTTCATTAGTAACGTTTGTGTCAAATGCATTAGTTATTTCCTTATGGTTATTGACCTAGTTGGACCCTTCTATTGTACCACATCAAAAGTACAGGAATATTTATGTTTCATTTCATTTGTCTTTGCCTAATCGTTCACTAGTTATGTTATTTGTGTCATATACACATTTAAAATGTTAGCACATTGAACCTATTTAATAGATTACATACTTGTAAATCACAAAGATGACTCATAAAAATGAAATAGTAACATTTTCTTAGCTTTTCTACTAGGTACTTGTATCAACATCCTATATGAAGTAGATATTACATAATACCATACAGTTACAATAATAAAAACATGTTTAAAAGTCCTAGATTTGTACCAATTCTTAAAGTTGTGGCTGGAAAACTTCAACCCGCGTGCGATCGATGCCATTAAACTTTATGAAATATATAATATTGTCTTTTTCAATTGGAAAAATGTTGCAAATTCATTTCAACCCTGACCAAGTTCATAGTTGACACTACCATCTCCTTTGGCCCATGTGGTAGCAGTTTAATCTTCCCTTTATCTTAGCAAGCTTGAACGCTTCTATGTTGATATATTTTTTTTCGTTTAATGAAAATGGTGTTTTCCAGGATCCAGTTAGCAAAACTCATGTAGTTGAGAAGCGACTTGTATGTTAATGTTAAAGTTTCTATTTTGGCCTTATTTGACCTCTTACTTTATTCATTAACACTTTCAACTATTTCAGTGCCACCCATGCAAATGGATCTCCTGCAGAAGTAGACAAACAAATCCTAGTCAGTGCACCTTGCAAGATGTGCTGGATGCGATTGATGTAATTCAAAATACATTGTATTTGCTCAATTAATGTAGCAACTCCATGCGCTAACTTGGTCATATTAACTTGATCGCATGAAAAACTAGCAACAGTACACTACATTGTAAACACTAATGTTATTTATAATAGGCACTTTGTTCGAAAATGGATGATATGGTTCTATCCAATAATGAGTTCATGAAAAGCATTGTTGACAATGTCAAAAGGGATGTATGTCACTCAACAAAGACAACACCCAAGCATGTGGTTGCCAACTCAACAAAGACAACATCCAACCATTTGGTGAAAAACTTAAAGGCCACACCATCACCGTTGGAACAGGATTTCAGTCAACAAAATTCTGGTATTAGGACATGTAACGATAATTAACCGTAAAAATAGTTGTTAATAATTTTGCCATAATGACAATGAGACTATAGAAGGCATCGAGACCATATTCATTTACTCTGAAAATGAAGATAACACTTCAAAGAGAGTGTTAGGTTTAAAAGGCAAGTATGTCCACCTAAAGACTTGCACAAATGTTGGTGGCAGTAGCAGTAAAAGAAAAAAAGTGGTTGAAGATGTAGTGTATGCTGCTGAATAATCAACCGAACAAAAGATTTTTATGAGCAACTATAGGCATACCTTAGACTCAAAGGTGACAATTTTTTTCCCCAAACTTGTCATACCCCTATGGATTTGACCAGTTTCGTCACCATATTCCATTTGCTATAAATCTATAGAGAGTTAATTGATTATTAGTTTGACCATTGCATTTTTACAAGGCAACTGCATTGACTCAAGATTTCTTAGCAACAAGAAAGTTATCTTTTACCCATGTCGCGAGTCAAAGGTCCTTAAAGAAACTAAAAATCAAGGTTCAAGGAAACACTAATGCTGGAGTGAAGAATAACATCGATAAACATCTGACTATAGTCACTCAACAAACACATAAGCTCAACAACAACTCTGACAAAAGGAAAAAAATATTTAATAGACCCAAGGGGAATATAATACCTAAGGTTGACATTAAACTTTTTAACGTGATACATATGATTTGGGTTAAATGATTTGTTACAACATATATGATAGTTATATTTTTCGTTATTGACAATTTAATTTATAGAAGTTAAGATTTTTTGAAATTTCATTCCCCATTATTGGTAGCATATGATTTGCATGTTCAGACAAACTGTGGATGTGAAACTAATAGCTGAAGAGGCACAAGCTTGCACCTACCTTCTCAATGATAGCTTGGATCTGAGGTAAAAAGGTAAATTAACATTTTGAACAATAACTTGGACATGACCCAATGACATGTATAGTTTAATTTCTTTTTTCTTTTTAAAACAGAGACAATGAGATAGTATTTAAAGTCAAGAATAATATAGGAAAAAGACTTTACAACCTTGTGCCTTACTAGGGAAGTGCAGCCTGAGGTTGTACTAATGCATTCTACATGAATTAAATGATATTTTTTCCCAAACATGCAACTAATTTTTTTTTGTTATTTTATTAGATTATTCTCTTTATGGCTTTAAGGATGACTAAAAATCAAAGAAGCTGCAACAAGTCAGTTTGGTGTCTATCTCTGTCATTTGCGGTTATTATTCAATCGAATGAATTATTTAATGTATTTATTATGACAACATCATAACTTTTTGTTTAACTAAACCATTTTTTGCAGGCTGATGCCATTGAAGGGTTTCCAGTACACGATATATGTTTGCATTACGACAAAGACTATCTCAATTCGTTTGACAACCTCAACCTTGTAAGATGGTCAAATATAAATTTCAACTAAAAAAAGTTAAGATTTAATAATAGTTAATTTGATTAATTTAACATAGTTATCTTTTCTTCAATATCAAAGATTTGCATACCAATTCTTGAAAACAAAGAGCACTGGTATTTAATGTTCATAACTACTGAGGAGCGGAAAGTCTATCATTTGGACTCTTATTTGACAAACAATGTAAACGAGGAAAGGGAAAGGCTAATCTAGTCCATGGTAATTCTGGTGTTATACCTTGTTTACACATGTTGTTTATTTTCATACAACTATAAATAAGTTGATACATAAACATAATTTTATGGTAACAGGCATTTACAATGTATCGTATTGTGAATCTTGTTTATGACCGCCAATAATTCATTTTGGGCCTAATAGATTTTGAAGTTTTGGATATTTGTGACCCTGGAGGAATACCTAATTGTGGTTACTAGTATGTTGTATCATTATAAAAAAAAAACATAATTTGTTTTTCAAATAAATTTTGTTGACTTTCTCAAATTTATAATGTAGTAAAAATTATGCGTTGTGGGTTTTGGAATGGATGCAAATGAAGCACTCATTTGTTAATACCCTTTATGGAGTTGTAGGTGTATTTAATAGACAATTGCAAACTTAAAAAGATTAATATTTTATTACATAATACCATATTTGCTACTCCATTTACAGTTGGATGAGAAAGTGTCTAAAATGAAATTTGTGTTAGGGTTTGTGCTTGTAGCTAAGAACAAGCAAAGGAACATTGTGTTGAGTGATGCACAAGACTATTGGAGTCAATACCCTCCTTAGATGAATGTCACTCAATAGTTTTAAAATGACCCACCAAATTGACACGCATATGTGCCACTAAACAATTACAATTTTTTTGGGTCAACATTGTCGAATTTTTAGTGCTACTGAATTGGGTCATCATGGGACTAGTGAGTCGATTTTGGAGATGGCAAAATATTATCCTTACTATGTGCTTTTTTGTTGGGCTCGGGCGTGTGTACGCTGGTAGGTGTCCATTTCTGGTTCGTCTTTACAATTAAATTATGTAACCAATATTAAATTAATTGATTTCAGCTCGTTTTGTATTTTCTTGGATGAATATGGGATCATGGACTACTACTGTCATTTAAGATTAATAATTAGCCACACGTGGAAATTTGATTATTAACTTGTTATAAATTTGCTACAAACGCGCCAATATTTTTGACAAAATATTGAACTTAAATGGTATATTTAAGCCCAATTCACTGCCAACTACAATAATTAAGCTCATGTTTGACCTAATATCCAAACGTGACCATTGAAAATGACCCAAATGACCATCATTATACAATACAAGAAAGTTGAGCCCATGTGATCCGTCGACGGTATATTTATAGAAATCATAATTTTCATCAAATAGGCAAACCAAACAATAAAATTTTGTCAAACATTAAATTTTCTTTCCTTGTTCTACATTAAATCATTTTTATATAGGTAAAGATGACACTTATTAGTCACTCAACTACATTATCATGGCACCAATAGTAAGCCCGAACATACTACATTATCACATATTGGCCTAGTATCCAAACGTGACCACTGGAAACAACCTAAATTACCATGATCATACAATACAAGAAAGTCAAGCCCATGTGATCCGTCGGTGATATATTTATAGAAATAATAATTTTCATAAAATAGACAAACCAAACAATAAAATTTTATCAAACATTAAATTTTCTTTCATTGTCCTGCATTAAATCATTTTTATATAGGTAAAGATGACACCTTTTAGTCACTCAACTACATTATCATGGCACCCAATAGTAAGCCCCAACATTCTACATTATCACATATTGGGCTAACATTTGTGCCTTTGTGTAAAATTGCCTCCACCACGACCATATAGTTCAACTGCTTGCCTTAATTCCAATAATGGCCATGATGTTTTATAGTCACTACATCACAAAAAGGGATACCATCCACAACATCACACAATTGTTTGATAAATCAATTTAAAAGTCTAAAAAAATGGTACATAATAAAAGTCAATTAGTAAAAACATTCTATGATTATAAAAGTTCAACTTAAGGCATCTCATTCGTAGACAAATCTACAACATGTCGGTTGGTTGATGGAATAAAAGTTTTCGGTTTATCTTTGAACTACCCAAAAACAGAGAAAAAAATAAACAAATAAATTTATTCAAAACTCTACCCAAACAACTATCAACCATTGGTATTCATAGTGCATGACAAATAAAATATCAACAAAGTAATTTGACTCAAAATTATTCTTATTAGTTGACTGTTGTATCCATCAGTTGGAGGAGGACACCCTGTTCTCTGTTTATGCAACCCTCCGCCCCTACCAACCCTTACATTTTGTAAAGTGGACGTACATTACCTTTTGTTGTGTTCCACCACTAGAACCACATACATGTACCATTTTCCGTCTTCCAGATTCATTGGTTGTTCCACCACAACCTTTGGTTCTAACAATAATTGGGTCTAGTATTTCTTCTTTATCTGGTTGTGTCTTTTCTGTAACATCCCTAATTTTTTACTTCTTACCGACTTGCACTCTATGGTACTTCACACGATGACACTTCACTCAATATCTTTATTGGTCAGAACCCTCCACCAGTCATAACCCTCTGTAAGTAGCCCTTTTCGAGACCTCGAAAATCAGCTATGGATGCTTTAAGGATGAATGACTGACCCCACAAACTAACACAAGACTTTTCAGTGTGTTTTGTCCTTATTCACACATTTTTTGATAAATTTATCAAAAGGTCACTCATCTCATAACTACTCTAAGCCAAGCACACTTAACTATGGTGTTCTTAAGTGATGGGTTATCAAAAAGTATACGCATCTTGTTGGTATAGGCAGAATCAATTAATTCCTTTAAGTCATCCTCAATTGTACAGTCTCATACCTATACAACCTCTAGATCCCTTTCATTCTGGTGTGATACGATCGAGGTGCTGCATGCCCACCAACTTCCACCTGGTTCATCCTTGAACCGTACTCTACTAGGAGAGAGGTCATCTCTGATACCATTTGTAACATTCCTGATTTTCAAATTCTCAGTGACTCGCACTCTATGATACTTCACATAGTGGAATTTCCCTCAATATCCTTATTGGTCAAAGTCCTCTACCAATCAGAATCCTCCGTAGCTAGCCCTTTCCAAGACCTCAAAAATCAACTATGCATGCTTTCAAGATCAGTGACTAATCCCACAAACCAACACAAGACTTGTTAGTGTGTTTTATCCCTACTCACGTGCTTTCCAGAAAATTTCCCAGAAGGTCACTTATCTCATAATTACTTCAAGCCAAGCACACTTAACTATGGAGTTCTTAAGTGATGGGCTACCGAAAAGTAGATACATCTTATTGATATAGGTTGATCAATTAATTCCTTTTAGTCATCCTCAACTGCATAATCCCATACTTGTATAGCCTTTAGATCCCTCTCATTCTGATGTACTTCGATCGGGGTGTTGCATCTTCAACCTTTTCTTCTTCAACTGATTTGTACTTTAACTTCAACCTTGAAATCTCACCAGTAAGTAACTCCATTAAATTGTCAAAATCCTCTTTCTCCCTATGGGCATACTCACAAGCCTCTCTAGAGATATGAACTAATGTTGCATATCTAGAAATTAGAGTGGAATCCCAATAGATTGATGAAACAACATACAACCCACAAATGGAGTCCTTTGTTGTCTTTGACCAACGGTTCAACAACAAACAACTTGGCAGTTCTGAAAAGTCTAAATACAAAAACAATGAAAAAATGTGATGACATGACAATCCAAATTTCATTATTGGATGGACAGTAAGACACACCATTTTTTTCCCAAGACAACAATACTTCATAATTGTATACATAAAAAAACTTGACATTTCCTGACAATGAACAACTTTAATGAATGTAGCTTTAGTTAACATGGGTCAAAAGATTAAAAATAACTTCTTGGTCAAATGCTTGGTTGCATACCTTTCAAGGAATTGAAAGCTTGAATGAAAGGCATAATTTGCATCGTTTGAATAGTAATTAGACTGAAGCTCCATAAATATAAAATATGTCAAACACCTATGATATTGTTCAACAAAATTTGTTAGATTAATCTTGGAATGCATAAATTTGGTTGTGGTTGAGGAAAGCTTCACATCGTGATGTAGTCCTAATTCCAGTAAAGAATTTCTCACGAATATAAGTTATGGACCACATGCTCCTTTTTTGGTACAACTCTTTGATCCAATTTTGTTCTCTAAACCAAATTCAGCAACCATTTCACCCCATAGATTTTCAAATTCTATAACATCATAGTCACCCAACATACATCTTTTAAGTTTGGGCAAAAAACCAAGAATATTGACATTAATCGTTGCATTACGCAATAGATGTCATGCACATAACCTGTGATGAGCATTGGGAAAAACTTTCCTTATTGCATTCTTCATGGCAATATCACCATCAGTAATTACACAAGAAGGAGTATTTCCTTTCATGGCATCCACAAATTGCTCTAACAACCAAACATATGTCTCTTCAGTTTCATTAGTAATAAGACCAGTAGCAAAGACTATGGTTTGATTGTGATGATTAACTCCAAAGAAAATCACAAATGAACACATATTTATTCTTCCTATATGTAGCATCAAAAGCCACCACATCACCAAAAACCTAAAAATTCATATCGGTATCAAGAACTTCATGAAAATAATTCACTGCTCACATAGCATTAGAAGCTTGTTGTCTTCGTTTAGTTTCTTGGTTGTAGATATCTTTTTAGACAATCCCACCTTGTGATATCCACCAGAATTGTTCGCATATGAAGCATACATCAATGGGGGGTATAATTCCAACCTTATTGAAAAATTTTATTTGCATAATATCACTTGTGCTCAATTTCTTGTGACCATGTAACATTGCACAATCCATTTCATCCAACATGTCATGGTTGTGGTCAAAGTCAACATATGTAACATACCAATGATCGTTACTAAAGTTAACGTGAACATGACACCTAGCATTGCAACCACCTTGTATCATTTTTTCCTCACGCTTCCTAGTTTTCAATGTCAAACCACTATCATTTCAATATCCAACACGAGAGCAAATAAAAGTTTGTTGTAATGTTTTCCCTATAATGTTTCTCATAACAATACTTTTACGGACAAAGAAACCATTATTTCTAGCATACCAAACGTAGAATTGGTAAGCACATTCATGATAAAAAAAAAGTCTAACCTTGCAAAATCTTCACAATAAAGATTTCCTACATCAAGATTGTAGACGTCACCTCTTCTTTTTATCACTATTTCAATTGTTGTGTCAAATTTAACACCATCTAGTGTATTGCCAAATTTCACGTCCATATATTCAACATCATCATCATCTACATCAACGTTACCACACTACTCTCATTGTCATAGTCCCACCCCTACAAAAAAAAAAACCACACAATCAAATTATTTACACATATAAACTATTTACACACATAGTTACCCAAATACAAACTTGTGACTCTATTCGTTCACTCAGAAACCTTAAGTAACAATATTCTTGGTCCAAGTAGATTCTTACACCAATATTAAAAAAATTATTCAAAATGTGTCTAAACACAAACAACATATATGCATAATTAAATGCATTTCAAATAAAACACATTTGACCAAACATTCAAAGCTTCTGCAAGTGCACTCATAACAATACTCATACCAATACCAAAATCAATCAAATAAAGTTGTAAAAAATGCAACAGGTCAATAAGAACATTCTAAACAAAAGAGACATTCAATCTTATTTCTACATTCAATCGGTTGACCCTTTTTCTTCAAAAAAACAAAAAACAAAAAAAAAACCCAACATATGTTCACCAAGATAGACAAGATAACATGTCAAATAACACAACAATAGAACAACGATACTTACTAGTGTCAATTTTGTCCTCAATCTCTGCCTTCGTCAACGATATAGTGAAAATCCAAACTCAAATGGTTCACACCTTGGATGAGAGAGACCCTTCAACGAGCGATGACAGCCCCAATCTAACGACGAATGGATATGGTAGCAAAACCCCTCAACGACGATACCGGTTGTGAGATGAAGGAAAATGAAAACGACTGTGGGATGAAGGTAGAGGAAATTAGGTCATCAAAACCATCTATATGGTCACGTCCTCAAAATATTGGTTTTTTTTCATATGTACAGTTAAAATATAAATACATAAATATTAAAAAAATAGTTATAATAAAAATCCATAGCCGTTCATTTTTTCGCCCCACATGCAACGGTCCAAATTACTTGTGCACTAGTACAAAGTTGTTTCGACTTGTGTATACTAGCAGCCATTGTGAAACAAAGGTTAAGCATTTTATGTTCTCAGCTCTTTCACATAAAACAATCAACAACCTTCCTCTAGCACGTTTCCTACCCTTCCTCTTTCTCTCCCTCAACCCCTTGTTTCATTTACAAAGCATGTTGAATCAACCTCCCTTTAATCTCCTTTGCAAAGCAAGTTGTGCTGACCTATTTAGCTCATCCATTCAACATGCATGTGAGTCCATTAAGCTCCATTGTTTTCATTTTTTTTTTGTTATCGGTGTTTTTAAAATTATGTTTATAGTTATACAATTTTATTATGAAACCCCATTCGGCCATTCATTGCAAGCTCGGTTGCGATGTGTGACTATCTTAGTTTCATTATGAAAACTTTATTATAGTGGTTTGCATTTCTTGAAAGAGATGTGTTTAGATCTTATTAAAACTCTTGTTAATCCAAGCACAAGGTATCGCTCAAAGAAGTGCAATGCGAACTCACTGGGTTGATTCAAGAAACTTGAACTCAATCATGTGGTTCAATGAAAATTACGTAGTAGTCATTAACAAGTTTTTAAATATTATTTTTTATATTAGGTAAACTCTTTCAAGTCTGAGTTGAGTGAAACTTTAAGCTTACATAGACTTTTGAACTGACTACCTTGCTCAAAGGATCAACCGGTAAGTGCCATCTAAGCCACTTAGAGTAATTCTAATGCAATTTCCTATGTTGGTTCTTACTTTTTAAAGTTAAGCAATTTGACAATACCATTGGAGCAAATGAGGTTTTATAGAGTTCTTATAGAAATTGTTTATATAAACAACTATAATCAAGATTAACCATTAAAAAAAATCTAAGTCAAAATGGACGTTTTTGTATGAGTCGAAAGACAAAATGAAATTCACTAAAAAAAAAAGTTACGAATTCAAGTTGTACTTTACCATTTCAGTAATATTTAATAACCTCTTTATACACCCTTTGTGTTGAAGCCTGGTCCAATTTTAATATATTAGTTCTTTTTTGCCTTTTAAAAAAAAGTAAAATTTAATGAACTGCAAAACTTATATTTTTTTTCAAATTGCAACGAACTGCAGAACACAGTGAAGACTGTAGCTACAAACAAGTTAATAAAAACTTATATTTGCTTATATAAAAAGCTTATATTAACTTGTTTGACTGTAGCTAAAAACACAGTGAAGACTAAGGGTTCTAATTGTGACACCCTCTACCCCTCACATATATACTAATAAAGGAATAAAAATTCAAATATTAATTAAAAGTATTTTTAAAACATTTTTAAATACAAGCCTTTCAAAGGGGTAAAAGGCTCACATTCATTTTCTTCTACATCATATTCAAACTTGTCCAAATAAATAATAAAGTCATCTCGGCTCAAACAAGGTCGTCTAAGCTTCATACAATTAATATAGAACCTATATCCTAATGTCATATCCTATCAGAGTGTTGTGTTCCCATGTCCTCTAGCATGATGTTCTTCATAGTCATCCACCTATTCATCTGCTCCCCTGAACACAATGTTCAAGATCATCACAGGATCCAAACACAAACAGCAAACCGGGAGTGAGTTATCACATTCCTAACTACTAGAGAGAAACAAGACAACATATAGTAGCCAAATACAATTTACTTAGCATATCTCACATTATTTCATCACTTTGTCATTCAAAATTCACTTTTCAATCATTAATCACAATACACAAGAATCACACACTCCGATCAAGACATAATAACACATCAATTTCATAATAAACAATTAGCAAGCGTATGCAACAATTATGCTAAGACTCAAGCTTATATGCAATGTGGTACCATGTCAGTGAAAAACCTCGTCGGGTGCCTAGGAGTACATGACAAGACAAACCACACACTAGTAAGTCAAGTCACTCTCACTAGGTAATATCATAGGGAGACCAGTCAGGGTCAGTGTTTTGCGAGAATGCTCCAACCATATGGGTTCAACATAGACTTAAAGGAGCACTCAAACCGTGTGACCCCCAAGGCCTACACTCCAAAGAGTCCGTCAGGGCCTCTCCCTCCTGATTCAGGTCTAACCCAGAAAACATTTTAGCACACAGACTCTATCTATGAACTGTACAAAACACACGACTCCTCAATTGTTCTCAAAATAGCTTTAACTCGTCGTCCTAAAAGGGACTTAACATTAATTTGTCGCCCTTAAAGGGACTTAACATTAACTCGTTGCCCAAAAAGAGACTTAACATTAACTCGTCGCCCTTAAAGAGACTTAGCATTAACTCGTCGCCCTTAAAGGGACTTAGCATTAACTCGTCGCCCTTAAAGGGACTTATAGTCGTGTGATTGTACAATTCATAGTTAATACTCAATGCACATAACATCTCAATCACATACATACACAATTTATCACATACACTCGATCTCGATCACAATGGTATAATCTCAAAATAGCATGTTATCACCTCTCATGAATCATATTCACTTTACCTATGAACTATGCAATATACAAAACTACTCAATTGTTTTCAAAATCATTTTAACTCGTCGGGTTCCTACAATGGATCTCATCACAATACTCGTCACCCTTAAAGGGTCTTACAATTGTGTGATTGCACAGTTCATAGTTCACAACTCAATACACACATCTCATCTCAATACACATGTATTTCATCATCCGTCACATGTTCAATTTATCACATAATCACAGTTTGAATCATCATTTCATAATCTCAACATAACAATTTATACAAAAGATTTTATCACAACATGGGGTGTAAAATCCCTAAAATAGTTTCTCACAATTATATCAAAATCAATTAATCAAATTCATGAGTTAAACACAAAGACATCAAGAGCACTCAAGTTTATCAATCAATTCTCATCAGGACATCAATTGGTACATAGAACACAATAATATTGTATTTATAATCATAAAGAGAAAATTATAATTCAATAAACATCCCAAAATAAATTCAAATTTAGTTATCTAAGGATCCCTACACATGTTCATTCTAACCCCCAATTGCGATAAACTCATCATTTACCTCTGAGCGGACTCACGTGTCTTTCGATAGTGATAGCGACATCTCTAGCGGTTTCCTGAGATTCCTCCAGTTATTCCTCCGATAGTTCCGATAGAATTCCCAAACATCAGAGAGACGAAGAAGAGATTGAAGCATCCACTTGTATTGTTTTCATGCGATTCCTTTTTCTTCCTCCACAAATATTATCTCGCAAATCTCAACGGTGAAAGTGTGCGCAATTGAATTTCGAACAACATATCCAAATTTCATTAAAATCCAACGGTTAAAGAAATCGGGATCGTAATTTTACTGAGACCGTTTTGGGTTTCAGCGAGAAAAGAGAAAGCTACGGTGCGAAGGGTATTTCTCTTAGCTCTGACATGCTTTTGCAATTCCCAACGGTGAGAGTGTTCAAAATTGGGTTGCAAACGTGGTACTCAAATTTCACGACGATCCAATGGTGAATGAGTCCGAGATCATCGTTTTTCTGAGAGGTTTTGTGGGTTGTGGGAAAAAGAAAGGGTTTTGAAGAGGAGAAGAGAGAAAACGAATATGAGGAAAAGAAGAGAAATCGTCAGTCTAAAACTGACCTGACATCGATATTTATACCTAGGGTACACACAACTTATTATTACTCTATTTATTTATTTTTTTAATATTTTATAAAAAGGAATTCTATTTTATTCCCTATCAAATGAATAAATTAATTATCTTTTTTTTTCTTCAAACCATTATTTCTCATTATTTATTTCTTTATAAAAAGATGATATTTTTTTTTAAATTCTATTTATTTATAAATAACAATTCTTTTTAAATTAGTTTATGAAAAATGGGATGTTACACTAATTGCAACATAACAACATAACAGCAGAACATACATTGATGGTGTGCCAATTTCTTTCCTAGCTCAAGATCCTCCACATTAAGGGCTGATGCTAATATTTGACAGCCATGTTGTTCACTTCGATTTCCCCCTACAAAGTTCATGTTCACAAATGCCATTTTTCATTTTATCATTAGGGGGAAACTTCATCTACTGAGTATCACAAACATACAACTAACCATTGATCTATTAGAACATGCTTATAAAAGTTAAGTAGTCTCGTAGATGGAATCGAAATGAAAACTGATAACACCTTCAACTATTCCTGGTTGAGAATCAAGGAAGTACAATTATAGAGGGAGTTCACCACTGTCAACAATCACAACCTTGCTCTTGGGAGTGCCACTTTGTGTTCCTTCAGCTTCAATATTGTAAACAACATCCAATCCAGAAAGAACTCTACCAAAAACAACATGCCTTCCGTCCAACCTATCAAATAGATGTATATATTAATAGTTAGTAGTTTCTTAATGCATGGCAACAACATTTATGACAAATAAAATGCCAAAGAAACTCATTCGTATATCTAAAGTCACACTGCACAATCTGCATAAATGGTTACAGGAAATACAGGCCTTCATAAATTGATGTATGTCATAAGATCATAGCAGAATCAAAGTATTATGCACTACAAATATGCTTTAATGAAAAGAGCAAAATAATTTAGTAAGCAGTAGAACATAAGATTTTGATATTTGTTTTCTTCTGCAATAAGCTATTGATCTAGGTTTAATTACCAGCTAGTTGTCACGGTTGTAATGAAAAATTGTGAGCCATTGGTGTCAGGACCAGCATTTGCCATTGATAGAAGTCCTGTCCATACATAACATAACAAAAAAGCTTTAATCCCATCATAGATTCATTTTAATTTATGTTTAGCAAACAACTATAAAAGTAAAAGGAGAAAATTGAAGAAAGAATTTTACCTGGTCCAGTATGCTTTAACTTGAAGTTCTCATCAGCAAACTTCTCTCCATAAATTGATTCTCCACCCATACCATTGCCATGTGTAAAATCACCTCCTTGGAGCATAAAGCTAGGAATAATTCTATGGAATGAGCTACCTTTGTAATGGAGAGGCTTGCCACTTTTACCAGTTCCCTTTTCCCCTAATAATTTGGACCAAACAAGAGTAAATGTAAAATTAAGTATCAAGTAAATATAATATATTTCAATTTGTAAGATGAACATAGGCACCTTATAAATTCAAGCAGTGAATAGTGATATCCTTATCTAATGTTATTAAGAAAGGGAGGAGGAAATGTTATTAAACTCAAACATCAGTGAAAAGAAACAAGTGAATAAAACATAATCCACCTTCTCTAAGAACTCAACTATATCCTAATACATCTGTAATCAATTTGTTCTCATAAGTACAGCAGTCTAATTACAGGCCAAATGTTACTCATCAGTTCTTACATTGAGTGAATCTATTTATTCACTTATTTCTGTAACACAGCTGAAGATGAAACCCAATACAAGGATTGAAAGAAGTTCTCTAATTATATGAAAATAACAATGCATAGAAGCAGAAGAAACAAGCTCACCAGTGCAAAGAGCTCGAAAGTTTTCTGCAGAAAGGGAAATCAAAACAATGCTTCAGTTAATGCTAACAATGACAATTAATAAGAATTAAAATAGAGACTACGAAAATCCAACCTGCAGTTTTTGGAACAGCCTTTCCAAAAAGACCCATCACAATACGACCTGGAAAGTCAATTATCACAGCAAAAATACCAAAGGTCAAATTTTGATACCCAAAATTCCAGGTAAAAGGAGTAATGAAACAAAGACTCATCTATCAACTATAGTAGAAGTGGACTATTGACCCTAGGTGAATTTTACTTGTAATTTTAGTAGCCATTCTGGGAGGGTTTTACCTAACCACCATCCCCAGCCTGAGGGTTAATCTTACAGCTTTACTTATGAAAACAGGATACTTGATCAAGCACAAAAAATAAACTACACCTCTAACAAAATGGCAATGTCGCTCCCCTACCAACTTCCCATCAGAGATAAGTTCAACCTAGATTCTACCTAAAATTTTTACAGATACAGGGAAATAGGGAATTCTGATAATTTAGGATTGCTATAAGGATTCATTAATTCATTAATAAGAAAGAATCTACTCACACACACACACTTCCACTCACATCACAACAATCCCAAATCACTTCCATGAACCAAATATCAAACTTTTGAAACGAATATTTTAGCTATTATGACTCAAACTATTCCTGCTACCATAGGTGGATTGTTGGTTAAATGAGTTTAATACTTGGTCATGGGAAACAATTTATGTGAAAGAAAACATCACTCCCTCTTTTTTTTTGTTGACCATGATATTGGTACAAAGTAGCCTCCACCGAAATATAAGGAAAAAAACATGTCACGCGTGTGAAGCACCGACATGGCCCCAAATAGCAATGTCCCCGTTTCCGATACGCTGACGGCACGGACATGCACTAGACACGTGTCGCCATTTGTTATTGGTTCCCCCGTTCATGTCTATTTGTTATTGGTTTGAGTTTGTTGTTCCCGCCATTTGTTCAGTTTATGACTTTTGTAGCATTTATGGTTGCTGACTCTGACTTGCTGTTTGATGCGTTTGTGATTGCTGACCTCTTACTTACTGTTTTGGTTCTAACTGGGTGCATTGTAACTTTGTAAGGTTTGCACCTTTGAAACTTTTTCTTTACTTTCCAATATTTATAATTTTTTCTTCATCTTTCGTAAACTCGTAAGAATTTTTAGTTTAATATTTTTTTTCTTTACTTTCTTACCTACTAATACATTTAATATTTTCTGAATTTTAATTTTATATCCTAATTTGATAGTAGTTTTTAAATATAACAGTTAACCATTCATAGTTTTTTTTATTATTTTTAAATTGGTCATTGTGTTCTTATTTTTTATTTTTTTATATTGATTAATCGTAGAGATGGATATTTCTAATCAAGTTAAAGAACAAGGTGAAGACACCAAACCTTTATGGAATTATGTTTCAAAGATTAAAGGTCTAAGTGGAGGTTGTGGAAATTTTGAAGTTAGATGCAATTTCTGTGAAATAGTTTTTAATGGGTCTTACACTAGAGTAAGGACCCACTTGCTAAAAATTACAAGAAAAGGAGTTAGAAGTTGTCAGAAGATAACTCCTTCAAACCCTACGGAACTTACAAAGATGGATAATGAGACTACATTAAGAATAGAGAGGTCAAAGAAAAAACATGTCTCTTTACCTCCGATGTCTAACCAAGAGACAACCAATGTTGATCCAAAAAAGATAAAGACTCTTGAAGGTTTTTTTAATATGCAAGCTAGATAGACCCTTGATTATGAAATTGCCAGAATGTTTTATTCTTCAGGATTAGCATTTCATTTAGCAAGGAATCCTCACTATAGGAAGGCATTCTCTTTTGCTGCCAACAATAATTGTATACCTGGGTATCAACCTCCAGGTTACAATAAGTTGAGAACAACCTTACTTGCAAATGAAAGAAGACATGTAGAGAACCTATTACAACCAATAAAAAATACATGGAAAGAAAAAGGTGTGAGTATTGTAAATGATGGGTGGAGTGATCCTCAGAGAAGACCTCTTATCAATTTCATGGCTGTGAGTCTATGACCAAGAGTGGACCGATGTTTTCAAAGGCCTTAGATTGTTCTTATGAGGTAAAAGATAGGGATTTCATAGTTGAACAAATGAGGGATGTAATTATAGAGGTTGGTCACTCGAATGGAGTATAAATTGTTACTTACTGATAATGCACCTGTATGTAAGGCAACAGGTTTGATCATAGAGGTTGAGTTTTCTTCCATCTATGGGACTCCTTGTGTTGTGCACACCTTAAATCTTGCATTGAAAAATATATGCGCAGCCAAGAACACAGAAAAAAATAATGAGATTTATGAATAATGTTGTTGGATCACACAGATGACTAACGTTGCCATGTATGTTAGAAATTTTATCATGGGTCATTCTATGAGACTATCAATGTTCAATTCATTCAACACATTGAAGTTGCTAGCTCTTGCTCCCACAAGATTTGCTTCCACCATAGTGATGCTAAAGAGGTTTAAACATTTGAAAAAAGGACTTCAATAGATGGTTATTAGTGAGCAATGGTCTTCTTATAAGGCAGATGATATTAACAAGGCAAAATTTGTGAAAGAGACAGCATTGGATGACATTTGGTGGGACAAGGTTGATTATATACTTTCTTTCACTACTCCTATCTATGATATTCTTAGAAAAACAGATACGGATGTAGTTTGTCTTCATTTGGTGTATGAAATGTGGAACTCAATGATTGAAAATGTGAAGGTCATATATCGACATGAAAGAAAGGGAGAAGGTGAAGAATCTACCTTTTATAAGGTAGTACATAAAATATTAATTGACCGTTGGACTAAGAGTAGCTCACATCTTCATTGTTTAGCTCATTCTTTGAATCCATGGTGATACATTATATTCTTTCATTTATGAAGTCTATTTTTTTCATACGTTTCTATATGTTATATTAATTTATAATCATTTTTTTATTATAGATATTATAGTCATGAATGGCTAAGTGAAGATTCAAATAGAATTCCTCCACACCAAGATGGAGAACTTACTCATGAAAGATTGAAATGCTTCAAAAGGTATTTTGATGATGATAATGAAAGAAGGCAAGTGAATGTAGAGTTTGCAAACTTTTTTGGTGGAAGAGAAGCTTTGATGATATTGACTTTTTAAGGGATAGAGGTCTAATGGAGGCAAAGTCTTGGTGACTAATTCATGGTGCTCATGCACCTACACTTCAAAAGATTGCTCTTAAGTTATTAGGGCAACCTTGTTCATCATCATGTTGTGAAAGAAACTAAAGTACTTACTCTTTCATTCATTCAATCAAAAGAAATAAGATGACACCTCATTAGGCAGAGGATCCAGTCTTTGTTCATAGTAATCTTCGTCTTCTTTCAAGAAATTTCCCACAATATCATCAAGGAGAAACTAAAATGTGGGACATTATAGGAGATGAGTTTGAATCACTTAATGATAATAGAATTCTTGAAGTTGCTAATTTATCCCTTGATGAACAAGAATTAGAAGTTGCATTTTTCAATGACGATGACCAAGAAGGAAGGGGAAGAATTTAGATAGATTAGGATTAACAGTTTTTTATTTATCATTTCAATTATGATGATTTATCTTGGTATTTTTTAAGTGAGACTCTTTATTAAATATATTAGCAAGTATTTTTTAGATTATTTTTTAAAGAGACAAAATTTTTGCCTTGTGACAAAATTTTTGCCTTGTGTGTGTGTGTGTACACTAAATTAACTTTTAGAAGATTACCCTAATCAGAAGTAAGTTTACTCAATCATCTCACTTTACTTTGAATCATATAAATGAAAGCAAAACATAGACCTAACACAAAGTGAATAAAAGGCGTAAGGAGGAATTAATTAAGCTCAATGACCTGCTTCTTTTCCATTAATCTCAACATCAAAGTAAACCTTGTGGGTCACTTCCTTCAAATCCTCCTTCGATTTCTTCGCCTGCGAACCCACACATTGACCACAAAATTAAATAAAAATAAAAAAGGGGGGAAAGATTAAATGTGAACCAAAACCCAATTGCAAATTAATAAGTTCAATAACATGAAATTTGTTTCAAATTAAGATGATATAATAATAGATTTTTCCTCTGATAAAAATGAATATCGATCTCAAGCACAATTTGTTGACCCATTATTCCCTTAATCCTAGAGAGATCGGAGTAAATCTAAAATTGGAATGGAGAAATTGAGACCTGGATGAGAGCTAAGGTTCCGAAGAGGAGCAGTGTAAAGAGCAACAACGACGTCGTTTTCGCCATTCTTTCTACGACCTCAGTTTCGCCGCTACACCTGTGACAGTGTGCGTGAAGTGATTGAGAGACAATACGATGTTGGGGATTGTCGTTTTACTTGAGAAAATCTCGGTTTGTCATTCGTCATCCCAGCCAATGGATGTGCGACACGTAAGCATTTCTTTTTTACTGATTTTGCTGGGCTCCTCCCATTTCGGGCCATCAATATTGTTTCCACTAACAAATTCTGACTATTGCTAGTTCATTCTCCTTTTTTACTTTTACACTTCTTCTTTTTTCTCCTCCAAACTATCCCCGTATTTTTACTTAAATTATTTTTTATATAAGCATCCACGCACACATTCCCTTCACGATAGATATGATAAACTCTAATCCTCTTAAAGGAAAGCATGAATCTCCGAATTGCCGCAACAAGACTCCACCCGCTAGCACTCCCAATTGTGTCTCCTAATATACTCTGAACCACTGCAATTGAATCAATTTGCAGTTCAACATCACACACAATCCTTTTATACGAAGCACTTAAATTGCTAACACAATTTTATAATATTTTTCTAAAAATAAAAGGTCTAACGAAGGGGGTGTGCTTTGTTATTTGGGAAGAAGAAGAATATTGTATTAGGATAATTTGGGGGAAAATATTAAAAAAAAGGAATGGGGTGCATAAATAAAAATAAGGGGTGTGAATCTACATATCACAAACGTAATTAAATTTAAAACAATACTTGTGCATTAAAAAATTTAAAAATAATGACTAGTTTAAAGCCGTATATATTTGGTCTGATTACTTCTTTTCATGTTGTCCAGATTCAATTTGGAAATTTGTTTTAATTTTGAGAACAAATAGTAAGTGCTGCAAAACGCAAGCTCAGCCTCACACCATAATGTTTGGACGCTTCACGCTTGTATTGAACGTAGAGATTTAAATAAAACCAACATCTTATAAAGTCCCAAATTTTATTGTGTCTAAGATATATCCCATGCCACTTACAGACCAATATTAAATCAACAATAAACCTTTTATGTCATGCATTCATCCTCTCATGATTCCCTTAGTTTTATGATCACCATCTAATAGTTTTGACTTTCTATTGGATTACATTTTAGAAATTTTATAGTTGGATTTGTGTCACAGCATAACTCTTCTGCACAAATTCGCATGTAATACAATGGTTAGGCACATTAGTTGTCCATATATATATAGCATTTCCCTAATCTAAATACAAGCATATCCTGTATATGGAAGTTTCAACATCTGTTTAACTTTAACTGATCTATCTTTCAGGGTGTTTCTGATGAAGAAAGGTTTGATGTGAATGAGTCTTATGAACCAAGATGGATCATATATTTCAATTTCACAACATCAGGTACTATAACTAGCTTTGAAAATCTTCTAATTAGTGAAAAGAACTTGGTCAAAAGTTTGGAAAGGACTCAATTTTGTAAATGTACATAATGTGATTAATACAGGTGGCTTTGCTATTCTTACTTGCCCTGAAAATCTTCAAAATGTTCCTAACTAATGGTGAAGTAAGGGAAGGATTCCAACAAGTTCAAGTGATTTTAGAACAAGCTCCACTACTGCCTAATAAAGATGATTTTCTTTCTAGTTGGGGTTTATCTTATGAATCACTCTCTAATGAAGAAGAGGATCTCACAATGTGGCTTGCAGGGATTTCTTCTATGGAAGGGAAAACTAGGAATGAACTCCAGCATTTGCTTTGATACTCAAAGGGATTGCTTTCTCCCATGTGGTCATTTAGCAGCATGCTTTGCATGTTGAACAAGGTTAAACACTTTTATATTTATTTCAACATTGTTTCCACCCACAATGTTAAAATTTCAAGTTGGCCAACAAGAAAGTATATATATATATATATATATATATATATATATTCAACAAATCTTTATAGCCAATAATTATTGATAAAAATAATAATAATAGAATTATCATTTTTTTATCAGTGGAAAAGCAACAAAAGAAAACAGCAAAATAATTTTGGTAGTAATTATGTTTAGGAAAATGGAACTATAACTTTAAAGTTTCAAAAAACATATTCCTTTATCATTGAGGAGAGCTTGAATTAATGTACATAAAATAGAAATATATTAGTAAATATGTTTTTGTTTTGTTTTATGATAGAAAGAGTTTCATGTATTAACATTAATTTTGAGTTGGTTTAAATATATTTCGGTCCCTAATATATACTAGACTTTTACATTTGATCCTTAATAAAAAATTTCTTTCAATCAGGTCCCTAATATTTGAAAACTTTTGTTGGAGATCCCTGCCATTAGTCGAAATCCGTTATCTATTTACGTGGTCGTTAACTGGACACGTAGGCATGCGATGTGTGGTGCCACATGTAATCTTTGTTTGACTAGGATTACACGTGTACTAACTCCCTTGAACCCCCCCCCCCCAAAACCCTAGGTAGAGAGCTCTTCCTCACTCTCATTCGCAATGGCCGCAACAACACGTTCTCTCGTCACTGCGCAGACCTTCGACAGTGACATGGCTACCAACACCTCTGCCACCGTCCCTATCCCTAATGTCATTACTCATGAAGTCCTCCATCCGCCCGGCCATCATCAACTTCGTACACTCCAACATCTACAAGAATAGTTGACAACCCTATGTCGTCAACCACCGCATCGACGACTAGACCTCTGTCGAGTTCTGGGGAACCGATCGTGCCGTCTCCCATATCCCTCGTGTTCCAAGGCGACAGAACCCATTGTGTTGCCTAGGGAGCCTTCGGAAACGTGTGTCGTGGTGGATGCATGTTTGCCCCAACCAAGATTTGGTGTCGTTGGCACATGAAAATCAACATGAACCAGAAGCGTTGCGTTGTTGTCTTCACCATCGCTGCCTCCTCCATTGCCTCCCTCATCCTCACTCGCGGCCACTGCATCGAGTCCACCCTGGAGCTCTCACTCGTCGTTAGCGACTCCGAGACCCAACCGTGAAACCGAGTGAAGTCCACCAAACAGAATCAATTTTGCTTTTCTTGCTTTCATATTCAGATTTATTGTTACTATTTGTTGTGGTTTGATGTTTTTGGGGGGATTTTGGGTTTTTTTTGTGGAGATGTGTTCAAATCGGTGTTTTTGTTTTCTCGATTTTTTGGTTTGATGTTTTGTTGTTAAGATTTTGTTGGTTCATATCTATTCTTTCATCCAACTTGTTTTCATTTAGTCCAACCATTGAGAAAAAAAATAAAACACCATTGATGGCACACTGGTGGGATATAAGAAAGATGAAGAGGGATAGAGACAAATAGGAGAAAGAAGAAAGGGGCAAAACAAAGAAAGAAGGAAAAAAAGTAGAAAAAGAAAAAATCTTGGCCATCATTTTAAAAGATAAAAAACCTTTTTTAAAAAAATCCTCAAAAATAATACGACGTCGATTTTACTTTTTTTTTAAAAATAAACTTTTTCTTATATATAATTCTACTCAAACAAAGATTACATGTAATATCACATGTAACATGATTATGTGTTCGGTTAACGACCACGTAAGGAAATTAAAGTAAGGAAAAATTTTACAATTTAATGTGTCATAGGTGTATTGTATCAAATAAGATTATAAGTTTCTTATCCTAGTCACCTTCCCTCCTTTTTTCTTTTTTTGGCGTAACACAGTTAAATCACCAATTGATGTATGTGTATCTAAGAGGGGAAAGAAATTAAATGTAGTCACCTTCTCTCCTTGTTCAGTGATTTTTTTTTTAAGCAATTGTTCAGTGATTTCGAGAAGCATGTGTTTGACTTTTCGGGTTTAATTATAATCAATATCAATTATTTTTCTTTTTTTAAAGAAAAATTACTTTTTATAAGGTTAAAATAATTTTCTTGCTCTAATTTATTATTTAAATTTAATTTGATCATTTAATTTTTTTGATTCAATTTAATTCTTTAATTTTTAAAACTAATTCAATTTGATCATTTCGTTTAAAGTAAACTAACAATGTACTTAAGAAGTGTGTATTTTATGATAGTTTAAAATTATTTAATGATAATTTTAAATCGTCACAAAATAAGATTTCTTAATATCTTTGACCCAATTTATACTGTAAGACCAAATTAAATTGTTTTTATAAAATAAATAACTAAATTAAACTTCAAAAAAATTAGAAGAACAAACTGAATTAAAAAATAAATTTGATGAATAAAACTAATTTAACCTTTTTATGACCTATAAACTTATATGTCCTTCTAAAAAATATTAATTTATATACTTATGAAACTCCAATCCATTATGAAATATTTTATTTTATTTTCTTTCTTTTATTGGAAACTAGTTGGTTACCGCGGGTTACACTAGGGACAAATACACAAGTCTATCAAAAGGGTAGAATTTTTTTATACATAATTATTTAATAAATATTAAAGTTTTAATAAATAATAATTTTTAAAAATAGTTTTTGTTTATTTAATAAATAAAATTAGAGATATAATCTGTTACTAATTTTTTTAACAAATATCAACTTAAAAACATACTTTTTTATTAATATTTTTTAATTTTTAATTTTCTTTTTTTTATGTTATATATACACAATAACACTAGGGTTGACAAAATAGATGAGATGGGCCAGCATAGCCCAACCCATCGGGCCTAATAGTGAAAATGTCTCCATCGAAGCTTGGTTCATATTCTTCCGAGTTGGAATTTCTTAGGCACAATCTAGTTATTAAGTTGTGGACTTATTAGGTTCCCCAGTCATTGCGCCTATTAATGCCAATTTAAAAATTAGTAAAAAAAGTTGAAAAATTAATTTTATTTTAAAAAAATATAAATAAATTTACAAAGACAAAAATTATTTATTATGTATTTATGCATTCTAACACTGTTGTTGATACAATTTCTCGGAAGTGGTTCAAATTCTCTCTAAGTCCTCGTACAAGTATTGACAAAGTCATTTAAATTATGTTTAATAAATATTCAAATTAGTAATATTACTTTAGGTTGACACTTCTTGTGGACACTTATTTTATGTTTAATGAATATGTTTTACCTTTTAAAATATAAAGTATAATATAAAATTATAAATTATATTAATAAATTATTATATTTTATTTAATACTTTTTAAATATTACTAATCAGGTCAGCTTGACCCAAGTTCATTTTGCCCGTTATGAATGGGTTGGGCCAAACAAAGACTCATTTTTATTTGGACTACTTTTTTTGAATTCAAATTGACCTTAATTGAGGATGGATCCATCCAATCATGTCCATTTTGTCGATTCTATGAGTTCTATTAGACTCGAATTGATCATCAACTTAGTGAGTTATCAATTGACTCACATGATTCGGTCTATATTAAAATAAATAAATAAAATATAGATTTGT
Source organism: Glycine soja (assembly GCF_004193775.1). NCBI lineage: Eukaryota > Viridiplantae > Streptophyta > Magnoliopsida > Fabales > Fabaceae > Glycine > Glycine soja. Next base: position 24,838,515 of record NC_041012.1, on the reverse strand, counting down.
ACACTTAAGATTTAAAATTTAATAAAATTTAACATATTTAGAAGCATAATTATAAACTTATTTAAAATTTGAGCATGCAAGATATTTTTTTAGAAAGTATATATAAACTATCTTAAGTTGGAATTTAAAATATATTTTATTATTATAGTACAATGAGAAGCATGTAATCAAATGCACATACAAATGAGTGAAAGAAAAATAAAAAATAATAACAATTTTATCATCTCAAATTTTAAGATATAATTATGCTTGGTAAAAAATATTAGTATAAAAACAAGTCAAGAATAAGCTATAAATTTATCTTTCTAATATGAATAATGTTGTTCAGTTGTAAAAAAAATCTAAAAAATATATGACTAATTTAGTCAATCGGATAACTAAATCGTATGCAGAAGCGTTTCAACATGTGACTCAAACCGATTAAATACTCAATTCTCATGCCAACGGATGAACCCGGGTCAAACCAAATTTAATAACTATGATCCTAAATAACAAATCCTAAAGGAGAAAGTGGGGGGCCAAGTCCCTGCTTGCCTCATTAAATCCGTCCCTACTTATACCGATCTTTTTGCATGTTCTAAAACAATTTTTATATATAATTCTTTATTTAAGAATAACTAATAGAGATTATTATTATATTTTATTCAGGTGAAACAAAACTAAACAATAGAATAATAAAAAAGAAATATGCTGATATTCACAAACATTAAAATTAATTTCCATGTGATGTCGTGGACTTTTTTTGTTTTATATTTAAATATAAAATTAATATAATACAAATGAAAAAGCAAATAAATTAATTTTTAAAGTAAAATATTATAAATTATACTAAAATTACACATATTAAAATACAAATTTGATGCTCATATTTTACTTAATCCACAATTTCGCTGGGAAAAAAAATGTTAATAGCTAAGTTGAGGACGTGATACTATAAAAAAATGTTCAGCGCTAAATTGACCATTGATAATTATATAAACTTTTTAAAATACTTCTATTTAATTTTTAAAATACATTATATTTTTATATTTGACTTTTTTAGTTTTCTTAAAAATATAAATGAAATATATGAAATTACATATTTAGAAAGGATGAAAATAAAATAAAAAAATTTAAAAAAAATGTTTTCCTAAACTAAGCAAGCCATAATTTAATCATTAAAGTATACTTTTTTTTTTCTCTATAAATGTAATTTCATTCTTCATAACCTAACTTTACTTTTATTATAAACTAGCATGTAACCGTGCGATTGCATGTGTCATGTTAATTTTTATGCATGTTTTAATCGACTTATATATACTAATAAATTGATATATATTAAATTTATCAATGTAATGCACAACTATAAATTAATAAATATGAATCCATAATAAAAAAAACTCAAGCTTTTCATTTCTTTTCAAGAATGTCTCGCGAAAAATTTGTATTTATTCTATAATTATTATAATTACTTGTTCAAATACAAAAATAGAGTGCGTAATTTTTTGTATTTGTTCCATATTGTTCAATAGTATGTAATATACAGTTATATAAAAAATATTAATTTGTTAAAATACATTTTCTATAAAAAATACTTTTACTAAAAGAGTTAAATAGTCACTGTAATTTTATTTAAATATTTAATTGAAATATTATTTTGTAGTAAATATATTAACTAATTAATATATTTTTTAAGGAAAATATAAATTCTATTGAACTATAATTAATTTGTATAAGTAATCATATAGATTTTTCATTCATTTAATATTTAATATAAATAATAACATTTTTTATGAAATAATGAACATATTGTTAAATGAATGATTTCAAGAATATAAATTTTATAAATAAAACATATAAATTGGTATTGTAAAAGAAAGAAAGAAAAATATTAAAAGAAAGAAACATAAAAGAAATAAGCAAAAAAATGCAAAAGAGAAAAAAAGAAAATTGTAGGATTTTGACAGACAGGAAATTTTGACACTTGTGTAAGACGAGATGGATAAAGAGCATTTCATTTCCAAGTGTCTTCAAAGGTGGTAAACTATATTTTGAAGAAGCGTCCAAATGTCATAACTGCAAACAGTGCTGACTCGAGTTTCGGGCGGCAAGCCTTGTCCACCATGTGTTTGGTAAAATTTCCAAATCGAGCGTGCCTCCACTTTTTCTCTGTCATGCAATCATGCAGCACCAGACAAAGCAAAGCCAAAATATATCCCATCATCACACATAAACTCTCTCAACGTTTCAAAATTCAAACACTTCCCCACGTGGCTTCTCATGCAAATGCCACCACCATATCATTGCATATGGGAGGGACCCTTTACCACCACGAGAAAAAAACAACAACTAAAAAGACTAAAAGTGTGTCTCAAAATAGGACCCCGCCTTTTCCACAAGTAACTGCATGTGCCACTCAACACCACAACCACAATGCACCAAAACAACTCTTTTTCTTCTTCTTCTTCTTCACCATTCTCAATTCTTTTCTTCTTCTTCTAACATGGGACCCTCTTCCACGCACACTCCTCGTTCCCCTACGTACTTAATTCCCTGCGTTATAGCTCTTGCCCTCTTCTCCCTCACTGGACTCCTCCTCTACAAGGTCCTTTTTTTTCCCCACCCCATCATTTTTACTTCCCTACTAACTTCCCATTTTCCTTTCTTATTCGCTTTGTAACGTTTTTTCGCGCTTTCACTAACTTCTCCTTCTCTGGATAATTTCGTCGAACAGGTGGACGACGTCGCTTCGCGCACCGGAACGGTGGTGGGTCACAACCTAGAACCGACGCCGTGGCACGTCTTCCCTCACAAGCCCTTCGACGAGGAGGAGTCCCGCCAGCAGCGCGCGTACAAAATCCTACAATGCTCCTACCTGACGTGCCGCTACGCCGCTGAAGCCCTCGGCGGAGCACGGCGGAGAACCGGCGGCGGCAGGGAGGAGTGCCCCAAGTTTTTCCGGGCAATCCATCGGGACCTGGCGCCGTGGTCGGAGAGCCGGATATCGAAGGCGCACGTGGCGGCGGCGCAGCGGTACGCGGCGTTCAGAGTGGTGATTGTTGAAGGGAAGGTGTTTGTGGATTGGTACTATGCTTGTGTGCAGAGTAGGGCAATGTTTACACTGTGGGGGTTGTTGCAGCTTATGAGGAGGTACCCTGGGATGGTGCCAGATGTGGATATGATGTTTGATTGCATGGATAAACCTTCTGTTAATAAGACTGAACACCAAGCAATGCCTTTGCCTCTATTTCGGTATTGCACCACAAAAGAACACTTTGACATCCCTTTTCCGGATTGGTCTTTCTGGGGTTGGTAAGATTTTCAATTGGGTTGTGCCAAAATGTCATTTCTTTTTCTCTTGTTGCTTTGTGTGGGTCATTCAATTCAATGCCTTTGATTTTTGAATCCACCTGTTTGTTGTGTAATGGGTATTTAAAAGGATATTTTATTCACCTTTAAGTTGACAAGCCTGGTATGACATGGTTCATGGTTGACGCATAAGCTTATATCTCTAGTAGTGGTAGTCTTGTCTCCTAAGCATGTGATCAGATGTTCGATCTCTAGATTCATTTGTAAAGAATAAAATCTGTTGGAAATTGTTAATTTTTTAAATAGATCTCAGTATGTTGATATTAGTCTCTGACTTCTAGTCGCGAGTTCATGAAGAGAAAAAAAAAGTTCACCTTTAAGTTGAATGTACACTGCACTTTTTGGTTCCTTAAAAATTTAAAGACATGTGCATTGTTATTTGTGTGTTTTGAAGACAAACTCTGAAAAGGAATGTTTTTTTTCTTCCAGAAATTGGGACGGGACATACTAGGACTAATGCTATATGATGAGTATCATAGCATTCGCCCTTAATTTAAATGCATACTGTGATTTGAATTTATTAAGATTTATGAGTTATTATATCTTATTTGTGTATTTTAAAGATAGAAATTTTGTTTTTTCTTATGCTAGAAAGTTGTGAGAGGAGAGCTTGTGTTAAAAAAGACAATCTCTTTTCTTTTGCCAAATTTTTAGATCTCTTTTGAAATGCAAAAGATCACTTTGGAAGTAAATAAAAATAAAAAGGCTTGGTTCTTCTTGAGTGAGTGAAAAAGTGAAGATAATCTCTAAAACAAAATGGCGGTTCGCGAACTTACCGTAGGACTAATGTAAATTAACTATGTTAATGTGTTATAGTTTAGTGAGAAGTGCATATTAGACACTTGGTAATTCTGGTGTGTTTGTTTTGACTTGAATCGTGAATCTGTTGAACATTTGTTGCTCAGGTCAGAAATAAACATACGACCCTGGCAGGAAGAGTTCCCAGATATCAAGCGAGGTTCTCGATCTGTTACTTGGAAAAATAAGTTACCATGGGCATACTGGAAAGGAAACCCTGATGTTGCATCTCCTATTCGTACTGAATTAATAAATTGTAATGATTCTAGGAAGTGGGGAGCAGAGATTATGCGCCAGGTTAGATTAAATTGTTTTGCATAATTTGGACCTTAATTGTGTTTTGTAATTTCAATATGCTTTGCTTACCAAATTAATTATGTCAGATGTGTATGCTGATATGATATGCATTGCAGGATTGGGGGGAAGCAGCTAGAAATGGCTTTAAGCAGTCAAAACTTTCAGATCAGTGTAATCATCGGTGAGTATTAGATGTGTCACAACTCACAATGCACTCTAAATATAAATGGATTCTTTTGAACATTAATAATGCACATTATAGAACAATTTCCTGATGCCTCTTCATTTTAACAATGCTTAAACATATATAGAAGAGCAAATTAAAAAGTTACACAAAGTTGGGTGTCATTAAGTTATATTTGTGTTCCATTTTGAAAAGCCACATTTATTGTAGGATTTTATCTTATCACCCTTTCCATCATCCCCTCATATGTCTTCTTCCTGCAGGTATAAGATCTATGCTGAAGGGTATGCATGGTCTGTGAGTTTGAAATATATTCTCTCATGTGGTTCTGTTGCATTGATTATATCACCCCAGTATGAAGATTTTTTCAGCCGTGGCCTTATTCCAAACCATAATTTTTGGCTTGTTGATCCTCTAAATCTATGTCCATCTATAAAGTATGCTGTAGAATGGGGGAACCAACACCCAGTAGAGGTATTTCTTTACTCATTGTTTAATATTTCTGTCCTTATACCTTCTCTCCCACTCTTTTTTAAGTATTCCATATATTGGTGTTCATAAAGAACTAAAAGAAGCTAGAACTAAAAATCTAAAATTTTGTTAGTTAAGCAAACATTAGCACATGGAGGTTGAGGTGAAAAAAAAAAGGCCCACATGTTTAGGATTATATGTTGAAATACATTATGATTGTCCAATTTGTGTAGTTGAATTTTCAAATCCAAATGGTTGGAAATCGGATGAATGTTCAATTTAACTGCTCAAAATGAATTGCAATAGTGATTTTTTTTTCTGAAAATTTCAAGAAAGACCATGATTATTAGGAATGAGGATTGTCTCATGTCAGTAAAGAACATGACATATCATGTTATGAGGGACACACAAATAAATTAATGGACCCTACACAAATAATGAAAGGTCCTACTATAATTATTTGGCATCTTTTTCTCTCATAACGTGACATTGCCATGTTTCTTACCAACATGAAAAGGATTCAAATCCTGTCAATCTTATTTAGTTTTGTTACTGCAATTAGCCGTGAGTTCCGGATACCTTAATCATTGAACTTTTAAAATGTTTGTGTGAGAAAATGTTTTCTTTTTAATCGGCAAATGTTAATTTGTTAGTTTTGTAAGAAATGTCAATTGGGGAAATTCGAACCTGCCACCTCTTCCCCCTCCCTTCACCCTTCCTCAACCACTGAATCAACCTTATATCTACTTTGCATGAGAAAATGTACCCCAATGAATTTGATTATTTATATAGTTGCATTTATATTGCTACAGGCAGAGGCTATAGGGAAAAGAGGGCAGGATTTAATGGAAAGCTTGAACATGAATCGAATTTATGAATACATGTTCCACCTTATTTCTGATTACTCAAAACTTCAAGACTTCAAGCCTACTCCACCACCAACTGCCCTGGAAGTTTGTGTAGAATCTGTGCTTTGCTTTGCTGATGAGAAGCAGAGGATGTTCCTCAATAAATCATTTACATTCCCTTCACATAAACCTCCTTGCAATCTCAAACCTGCCTAGTTATATCACCTCTTAGTTTACACAACAAATATACTAAAGGATTTTACACATCCAAGAATATGGAAACTCCCAGTGAACATTACACGTTATTTAATAGTGTAAAAATATAGTGCCTTTTAGGTTATCATTTACAAGATTTAGCTTTAGTAATAGGCCATCATCATTTATCAGAAAACAACACCACAGGAATTTCATTTTCATTCTCTTCCCGGTCATTCTTTTGTTACTCTGTTTTTTTTTCTTATCTTTGTCTTTCCCTTTTTTTATTTTGCATAAATTTCTTAAATCACAACTAAATTAAGATAAAACAATCCGAGCCAATATACAATGTTGTAACTTGAGTAAAATTCTAGCATGGTTGATCATCATAATGGAGATTCGATAAGAATCCTTTTCATCATAATGTCTGCAGCCAACACACCCAAACCAATAAAAACTTGATGGTCTAATAGTCATAGACTATTACGCTTTCAACTACAGAGACAGTAAAACTATAAAGGTAAGACCATGTGGGGGAAATGCATAACTGACCAATTTGTTGATAATATTTCATATCACATGCAACGTGTAATAATAGTAGTCAAGGGCTTGCAATGGAGGAGTACATTATGATTCAAATACCTAAGAGTATGTTTGGATGAGGTAATTTAAAATTCTAAAGAATTTTAAATTTTGAAAATTTCAAATGCTTTAATTTAAATTCTTCCATTTTTAAAATTTTGTGTTTGGCTAAAAGATTAAATTTTTTCATTTTTAAAATTTTGTGTTTGGATAAAGAAATTGAATTTTTTCCAATTCCAATTCCAATCCAATCCCATCCATTAATAATGAGGATAATCACGTGAAGGCAATTCGAGATCTACGAAAGAGGACATCATCTCGGCACAGGATTGAGGGCGAGAGTAGTGGTCGATGGTGTCGTAGGAGAGTCCATTGAGGTTGTCGCAGAGGGAGCAGGACCAGGACCAGGACCAGGATCACTGCTCGAGCTTGCAGTAGGTGTTGAAGTAGGCCCAACAGTTCTCTCACTGGGGCAAGAGGTCATCGTCAGAGTTGTACGACAAAGCACGGGTGTTCTCGTTGGTGGCAGCGAACGGCGTGACAGTGACACCCCAGAGCAGGTTGGAGCCCTCGCGGGCGTCTATGTCCATTGGGAAACGCAACACTGTGGACCGTGTTGCCATGCTTCTTCTTCCTTCTTCCTCAGCCCAAGCATTATGCTCGCTCACTGTGCTATGAGATCAGTGCATGGAGATTGAGTTAGACTCGTTCCCCCACTTGACTCACTCGATTACAAGAGCGTGAATTTTGGTTCAAGAGAAAGAGAGAAGAGAGAAGACAAATCAAAGAAAAAGAGAAGTTCAAGAGTGAGATGTGCCTCTGTCCACAGAATTTCCAAATTCACTCTTTTGAAGATAGTTTGAAATTCTATTCTTTCAACTAATTAAAATTCCTTTTAAAATTCTAAAATTTTGAATTCCTTTTACTAAAATATCCAAACAATTATTTTTAATAAAAAAAGAATTTAATTCCCTGTAAAAAATACATTACCTAATTAAATTATCCTATCCAAACACACTTTAAGTGATTTTCAATAGTAATACGATCAAAATAGCGGCATTTCATACTCTAAAACAGCAGCACTACTATGTTAGGCTTGAAAGACTAAATTTATTATTTTTTGAAAAAAAAAACTTAATTTTATTCATTAAACATTCACACAGAAGTTACCTGCACTTTGATACTTTGGTCCAATACACAAGAAATAAGTTTTTTTTAATAAGAAACAAGTTGTAATATATTTTACACTATAACTTATTTTTTATATACATGACCAGAGGTAGTATTATTTAACACATCATAAGTTTTATTTTGATATTATTTTTTTCTTTAATTTTTTTTTATTTTTCCATGTTTTGTTCTTTTTTTGTTTTCTTAGAACCTTCCAATGCACATTCTCTTAACTTTTATCTAATCTGTGCAACTTAAGATTTATTATTTATCATTTTTTAGAAAAAAATTGGGTATTTCTTTATGAGTATTAATTCTTAGCATAAATATTTAATTTGTAGAGTTTAATTTTATAACAGGGTAAAGATTTTTATATTATTAACCAATAAAAAACAATCTTTTAGTATATAATTTTTAAAATAATTATTATAAACATCAACAAACATATCCTAATATAATAACTATTTTTTTTTATTAAATTCTTAATTTGTGTTGTTATAACATTATTGGGATGCAGTAAAAAAAAAAAACATTTTTGGGACTGACGGTAATGCGCCACTATTCAAGATTGATAAGTAAATTTTGAATTAGCTTTTATCGGGTTGAAATGCTTTAGGAGTCTGGTTTGTTGTTTAAAAAGCAATTTGCTTATCTATTCAGAAACTTGCTTTTCATTTGATTCCTTCCCATATGGATCATATCAAACTTGCACGCATGATGGTGCAAGAGCCATGTTGTAAAATGGGTTAAATTAAGGAGGGAGAACATAGTATGCAATGCAATTGCATGTATGTTGAAGTTTCTGCCAGAAATAAAATTCTTTCTTGATGATCTAGTAGTGAAGTTCGGTATATAATTTTCTTGGAAGCCACTCAAATGCAATTTTGAATCCTTCCACAAACAAAAAAATAAATAAATAACAAATTAATAACTAACATTATATCATTACATGTTTTTGAGATTGATGCGTATTCAAATTCAAAATCTATAGCTTATTGGAGGCATATATATGCCGTTATAAGCATGGTTTAAACAACCAAAATAATGGAAATTTGTATAAATATCGTATATTAAGTTGTAACAGCATCTTCTAGTTTCACAAGTAATGGATCAAAGAAAGAAAGGAGCCAAAAATCAGACTTTTCGGCCATTCAATAGATAATGGAACCATGGCGGGGAAGTTTACGACACCAAGTAAGGAGAATTAATGCTACAACACTTTTTGAGTCCACTAACTACGTTTGCTATTTATCTATCTCAATCAATCATTCTTAGATAAATGTGTGACTCTAAGTACCGGAATCAACCATCATTCAAGCTTTAACTTCTAAAGAAAATCTTGCAAAAAAAAAATTGTAGGATATTCTTAATTTCCATAAGCAAGATGAGTACATAAATCGAGACTTTATTATCTCCAAAGAGCTAAGTACGGAAGAGGCTAAAAAGAAGATTCAATCTTGGAGTACCAATGAACAATTGTTTGTTGGCAAAGTCTATGAATACATTAGAGGTGTCAAGCCTTAGTTGGTGTTCTGTTATATGGAACCCAACAATCAATCCCCCATTAAGATGTCTTTCATTGTGTGGTCGGCTGCTTACTCTTGACAAAGTTGCTTTTTTTGAACAAAGGTTCCCTCTGCTTTTATGTTCAAATGAGACTGAGTCAAATGCTCATTTGTTCTTTTCTTGCAGGAAATCTCTCCAAGTTTGGATTCACATTCGTAATTTGGCTCCTTTCCGCAGACGTTTCACTTCTTTACAGTGCATTAATAACTCTTTAATTAGTGGCAGATCCACATCAGGTGTTCAAGGAAAATTACGTTCTCTGGCTATGCTGATTTTTGAAGATTATTAATAGAGGTTATTACCAATATTAAGTTTCTTATGTATAGACAAGCGCACCTGTTGCATTTGTTTTAATATCTTGATATAGCCCTTCTTGTATTAGGGAGATTTTTTATTTTCTCTAGCTGCGGGTATGCCCCGTTTATTGTTATATCATTTTGGATTTAATATAATTTACATTTTTCCAAAAAAAAAAATACATAAATCGAGTGAATTAAAAAAATTCTTTCAAAAACAAGTAATTATTTTCTAATATTAATTTCAACGCTATAACTTACCTTGAGGAAGGAGCTTAAATTGTCACAATTTAATATCAACCAAAGAAATGCCTATATACAATACAGCTTGCTTAAATGAATTACTTATCTAAATTTTGTGAATCCTATAATTCACTTAGATTTAAAAAATTTACACAAAAATTTACTTCAATACTAAAGTGAGTGCTTAACTAAAAGCATATTAAATTTTGTAATTAAAAAATAATTATTTAATTGATATGAATGAATTAAACAATAATTATTTATATAAATAACTTATTTAAGTAATGCATTATCAAGATGCTTTAAGAAACAAATCCAATTACAATCATCTAGGACAGATCACCATCTCTTGCGTATAAGCATGAAGGCCGCTGGATCCGTTGAAAACGGGCTTAAATCAATGTGTCCCAACGCGGTTTTGATCTCAAAATTGGCAGCATTTGACTTACCTTAACACTAATTAATTCTGCATGCCCCATGCCTACTTGGCCAGGAATTAAATTAAGCAAAAAATGATGAGGCGAGCATTCGTTAAATTAAATTTATTCAAAATTGTTACCCAATCTGAATGGCTAGTACTTTTGGGCGGTTTAAGTAGAAACAAATAAGCTGGCCTCACTCAATAAGTCAAACTAGTGAAGTAACACCTACGGATATGTTTGGATTTCACGTGCGATGATTCAAAAGTATCTTTGAGTAAAATTAGTTTAGAATCATGATTGATTATTACTCAAAAATATGTTTAAGAGAAAAGAGCATGTTTAATTTCCAATCCAACTTGTGCACGAATTCCGATATCAAATCCAATGATTCACCACAAACTAAACAACAAAAAAAGAATAGAGATTCTTTTACAAATTTCCTTTTGTCACCAACATCTGGTTGCAACGAATACCTAAACATGCACTAAATTTTTGCCCGCAATCTTCATTTTGGTAAAGCAAGACTTGAAATATTTTTATATACTTTTTATAAACTTTAATTCAAACATACACTTCATCATTATTTCTAACTGAACACCCGGAACTATTAAGTCATCTTCACATTCTAGCAAAATCATGTAATCAATTGCTAACTATGCAACAAAGTTTTAAATTGTGCTGCTATTTCATTCCAATTTTTTATATAGCAGGAAATTACAAATAATTTCAATGGTCAATAGTCATAAAATCTAAAAAACCTTAGAGGTTGTAACAAAAATTGTTGAGAATCAAAATGGACCATCAATTCTTTTGCTCTTCTCATTATCTCAGATGAGAAATTCTTGTGTTTTCACCTAAAGTTCATACATGTACAATCCAAAGAATAATTTTAGGAAAAGGAAAAAAAATGAAAGAATTTCATGAGTGAATTTGAGGATAAGATTTTATTCAAGAGGGGCAGAGAATGAAGCAAAGGAGAGGCTAGTAGGGGTGCCCTCAATGAAAGCCAATGCTCTCTCCAAGTTAGCAACAATGTCAGTCATTTCAGGCCTCTCTTTTCCCTCCAAGTTCACACAATGCATAGCAGTGTAAGCCATGATTTGAATGGACTCAACCTCATTCACTTCTGGATGACCAACTCTATAATCCAACACACTCCAAAGCTCTCCTGATGCAATCTTTGGCCCTGTGTATTCCACCACCCCCATAGGGCCTGATCCATCTTCAGGTTTGAACACTGCTCTTTTCCCTGTGAGAAGCTCCAACATCACCACTCCTAAACCATACACATCACTCTTTGTGGTTAACACATTCAACACATAGTACTCAGGGTCTATGTATCCAACAGTTCCAACTGCTTTGGTGGTGGACATCAATTCTTGTTCAGTCTCATGCCAAATTTTTGACAATCCAAAGTCAGAAACTCTAGCATTCCAGTTTGAATCCAAGAGTATATTTGAGGACTTGATGTCCCTGTGGATAATGGGTGGAACTGCATAGTTGTGAATGTATTCAATTCCCCTAGCAGCATCCAATGCAATCTTGATCCTCATCCTCCAAGAATTCAAAATGCTGCTACTCTTGTCAACATTGTTCTTGTCATGCAAGTGGTCATAAAGTGAACCATTGCTCATGTACTCATAGACCAAGAGCCTCTCATCATTCTCCTCACAGAACCCAATTAGCCTCACCAAGTGCTTGTGGTGAAGCCGTGACAGCATGGTCAATTCTGAATCAAAAGCAATCTCTTTCTCCTGAAATTTCTTCTTCATGGTACTAGTACTATCTCCTCTCTTAATTGCAACTTCACGACCATCTCGTAGCATGCCTTTGTAAACACTTCCAAAGCTACCAGCACCTATTTTATTACACAATGAGAAGTTTTCAGTGGCTGTTGCAAGTTCAGACAATGAGAAACTCTCGGTTCTGTCCACACGCTTCGACGATGAACCACTCCTATGCCTCCCCAATCTTCTTGATCCCCGACTTTTGCTAGAAAATGTTCTGAATGTTGTTCCATTGGAACCAAAATTAGGCATGGGGATTATATCCACATATGCATCACTCTCTGAGCTAGTAGGCTTCACAGAATTATTATTACCTCCTCCTACTACTACTTCTTTTCTCCTCAACAAAATCCTCCTTGCACAAATCCAAATGAAATAGAGAATAGTGCATAACCCCACAAAAGCACCAACTGATCCAACAATAAAAAAAACCAAAAACTCCTTCAAGTTTTTGTTTTTCCCTCCACGTGAAGAAGGTTGTTCTTGATTTGGAACAGCTTGTGTTGTTGTTGATGATGATGGTGGAAGCAATGGAACAGCTAGTGGGATCTCAGTTTGACAAGAGTAACAAATACTCCCAGAGCCATGACAAAGAGCACCAGAATCAGGATATGTACCACAAGAACCACTACAAGCACCTTCAACACATGGACCTGGAAGAATCACACCCAATGGAACCTCACTAGGCACATGATGAAAAAACCTACCTTTACCCCAACACACCACTGTCAAATTCCTAGTTGTTAACCCACACACGTAATCCAAACCAGCAACAAGTGACTCAAAAGAAACACCTTTCACCACATTACTATCAAAACCACCACCCCAACACACAACAACACCGTTCCTAGTCCTAATTCCACACGTGAAATCTTCTCCCAAAGCAAGACCTGAAAAATGATCCAAAGAAGTTGTTAAAAAAACACCACCATTGTTGTTGTTGTTGTATCCTAGTTGACCAGAATCATTGTTCCCTTTACAAACCAAAGCCCCGTGAAGAGTCAAACCACACACATGAGACACCCCAGCAACCAAACTTGACATGGTGAAATTCTTAAACTCTCTGTGAATCTCATCACTAATACTACCTTTTCTATTTGCACCCTCGTTATCATCACCCCAACACACAACTCTTCCACTCTCTTTTACTATCCCACATGAAAAACCACAGCCACATGTGATGCTCCGAAACCTTAAACTCTCCGAAGGGGAACTGAACTGGGCCCCACCGCTTCCTCTCCAGCACCGTACCACACCGGATTGCACCTCTCTCGCGCAGACCTGGGAGTCGCCAACTGCCACGTCAGCCAACTGCACCACGTCGCTGTGGAAGACTCTCTTTGGGCGGAAGGAGGCAGTTGTGGCGGCGGTGTCCCAGCAGTGGAGGCTGCGGCCACCGGAGCGGAGGCCGCAGAAGAAGCTCCGGCCGCCGGAGATGGCGTCGAAGGAGGCGTTGGGGAGGGTGAGAGGAACGACGCGGCTGCCGTTGCGGGAGCACTGGATGCGGTGCTGGGGCTCCCCAGCGACGATGCCGCACACGGTGGCGGTGCCGTAGGTGACGGCGGTGGTGGCAGCGGAGCCCAGGCCGTGTACGGAGGTGACGGCGAGGATGGAGAAGAGGGAGAGGGAGAGAGTAAAGGGTGGTGTCATTGGGAAGGTGGAGGCTTCTTCTTCTTCTTCATTGAGAGGGGAAAAAAAATGTTACGAGTTTGAAGAAGAAAGTGCCACTTGCGAGAGAAAAGTCTCGTTAAGAAAATAAATGCAAAGTAAACATTCATAATAATAATATAATATTACCTCCTCATTCCCTAACTTTTGCCAAATTTGTTTGTATATCTCCCATTCATTATTTTACAATTTTGTTTAAAAAGTAATTAACATTACAAATTAAGATCTTTTCCTTCTCTCTGATTAATTGGTGTATTAGATTGGAAATTTGGAATTTTGAAATATTATTTTGACATATAAAAGTTTTAGATTTTAAAAGACTATATAAAAATGTTATTACTTTATACAAGACTTTTGTAATTAATGGATTACCAATCACATATTCATTATTTAGGTAGAAGTTAATTGGATAAAAAAATAAGTATATGTCTCAATAATTTAAAAGGTAATTTTGTAAATAATTAATTTTTTAACAAGTTTAATATAATTAATTAAATTAATAAATTTTAATAATTATTATGAGATATTATTATTACTATTATTATGTGATAAATATATTTTATTATTATGAACTCCAATTAAAAAATACAAAATAAAATTTATTATTAAAAGTGTAGCATTTAATGACATTAATATATTTTTTGATTAAATATTTTTTTAGTTCTTGTAAATAGATAATTTTACTTTTAGTTCCTGAAAAATAAATCATCTTATTTTAGTCTATTATTTTAATTTTTTTATCATAAAATTTTTATTCGAATTTAGTCTTTAGTAATTATTTGTAACATTTTATATTAAAATTTCCTGTTTTGTCTTATTATAAATAAGTTCTTATTTTTTTTATTAAAGTTAGTTTCAATTTTTTTATTACATCCTTTATCTCTCTTATATATTACTGTGACATTTAATGCATTATTCTTTCTTTCTTGTTTTGATGAAGATATAACTAAGAAAATAATTAATATTATCTTAATATTTTTAAATGGCATACTTACATTCAAACAAATTTTTCTTTGAATGAATCTGATATAGTAGTTATAATTATTTTCACATATTTCTTATAGCTATATTTCTCATTAAATTTAATTATGATTTATTTTAAATAATTATGTACTTTTTTCATAATTTTGAGTTTTTTCTTCAAGTTTTTAAATTTACTGAAATTAACAAAATACTCCACAATGCACGGGATATTCATTAAGTAGTTATGATTTTTCTACGTGTTAATCGCGATGATTGAATGCCCTGTAGTTGTGGACCGTGTGGTCCCTGAAAATGTAAAATTCATTGCTATCGTAATGGTAATTAATTGTAGAGTTACATGGTCCTTTTGAAGAGAAAACCCGAAGTATGAAATTGGATTTGTTTGTGTTTATTTCATGATAATTGCCAAGTTAAATAATTAAATTTGAAATTAAGTTCAAAGATGGCATGCTCCATGCCTTGGACAGAAGTTAATTCCCTTAAATGCGTTAAGCTAATATGGATAATTTTATGATGTGTGTAAAATAGAGGCTTGATTTTTATTGGTGTGGTACAATAAATACTTTTCTAACAAGGTGGATACGGATACTTCCGCTATTTATTATTTTTATCAATATTAGTTGATATTTTAAATATTAAAGTTTATTATTATCTTATTCTCCCATTAATTAAAATAAAAATTATTCCAGTAAAAAAAATAAAAATTAATTATGTCTTAGATATAATTAATATTAATAATGCAAACTTTTTGTTACAATTCTTTTAAATCACAAATATTCTTTATAGAAGAATTTTCACGAAAACATTGAATTAAGAACATCTACGTGGAGTTAATTCTTCTAGTTGGATTTTATTTCATACACATTTTGAATTCAGGACTTTAAAAAATTAAACATGTACTATTACAATTTTTTTTGAGGAAATTAAGCATCTATATCATTAAAATTTTCTTTTATCACATCTATATCATTAATGATATAGTTTTAATGATATACATCTATATCTTTTTTTAATCCATAGGCATTAATCAGGGTGTCAAGGGACTTATAGCACCCAACTCAGCCAACTGAGTTAAACTTCTTGATATATCATTATAACTAATTGTTTGTTGCTTCTTTTTTTTCTTTGCAAATTTTCAGTACATACAAATTATAGAAATACTGCCACGTGATTAAATTTAATTTTAGAATTTTTATAGTTAAAGTTAATAAAGGTATATCTAGCCATTTGGTATTGTATCTATCTAACATGGGAGGCTGCTTTTATTGATTATTATTGAACCAAAACTAAAGATTCGTCGGGCTCCATAGTTTATTCCTTCTCTATTTATTTTCATGGTATGGTTTGGGGAAAGAAAGGTAAAAGAAAAATTCACTAAAGTAACTTTATCGTGAGAGGTTGAATGACTTAGATTTGAATTCAGAATAATCCTTCATTTAGTAGTCACTGTACTAATTAGGGTGATCAACAGTTAGATTGGAAGGATTTTTAATAAAAATAAAAAATGAACTGATTGATTTTAATCGATCAGATTTAGGTTGAGAAAATTTTCTTTCACCAATCCTAATTTACTTAATTTAATTTCTATAATATTAAGTTGACTAATTTTTATCTAATCAATAATGTTGCTTTATGTTAAAAAAATTAAAGAATAATTAAAGTAACATTATTTTTTTAAGAGAAATAACATTATTAATTATATATATTAAAGTATTTTAAAAAAGTAATATTCATAAATAATAATTGAATTAGTTCACATTAAATATAAGTTAGTTTGATTACCCAAATCAATCTACAGTATATTTTTTAATTTGATTTTGATCAAATTAATCCGTTCATCGAGTCAAACTTAATCCATCATCACCCTCCTGAAACTAAACACACCATTTATTGCAGGTACATCTTGTTACGCCATAGTATACACTGTACACACACCGATGCCATCTTTCTTGAGCTATTAATGGAAAATTCTGTGCCATTTGAAATTTGACAATTATATATATTTCAAATGTTTGGAAGATAGAAGTATAGAACAATCATGCATATAACGTTGACATAAATCACATTTGAGTTAGTTGTTTCGCTGGCATGTGAACCTCTTATATTTAATTTGAAAGTAATTTGGTTTGGCAGGTTAAAGAATTAACTTTGCTTTACCTAGCCTCTGCTAGCTAGAAAACAGCACATAATTAAAAGTGAGTTGTCATCAAACTTGTTGGAATATTAATTAATTTCTTGCACCTTCTTCCATTCAATTACCAAATGATTCGTTTTGTAGCACTTTTGTTTAATAGTGTACAATAAAACAAACATATACAGATACAATAGAAAAAGAAAGGTTGATAATTAGGGCTTTGTCTCTACACACACTTGACTCGGGATCCGAGTTGTATCTGAGCTAGGAACTGTTTTGGTTTGTTTAATTTAGTTTGTTCGTGGCATTACTTATTACCAGTTAAATGATCAAGTTGACTTAATTTATACATGCTAGAATCTTTCTGATTGAAAATAATCAACAATAGTATCAAATTAAAGTTTACACCATATACCTATTTACATGTGATAAACTAACCTTTCTCTAGTAGGCTTTGTTTAGTTTGTTATATGTTCTCAAGTAAACTACCTTCTATAGCTTTCTGTTTTAAATTTACATGAATGCTCATTCGGTTTATACAATAGGGGCCACAACTGTGTTCAAAAGGCCCTAACAGATTTTAAAAGCAGATTAGCATTTAAATTAACTTTGGTCAAAGGATATCAATTATATGGTCTAAATACTATTAAGAGATTAATTTTGATATACTGTGTTTGTAATTTAAATTGTCAATTAATTAAAAAAATTACTCTAAATATATTTTAAAATTAATTAACTATTACAAAATTTGACTATATATTTTTTCATAATTCTAATTAAATTTGTTCTATTAATACATATTCTAATTAAATTTTATTAATAGTTCTATCCTTCTAAAAACTTTGGAGCTATAGAAATTGGAAAGCGAAAGCAGGGTTGCTAATATAGTTCAATTTTAAGGTGCAGAAGCCATATATATCACTTGAAAAGATCCTATGCAAATCCTAGCATTTTGAAAAGATCCATAGAGTTTTTCTTCCTTAATTCTTGCTCTACTAGAAAAGCTGAATTTTCTTTTGTTTTAATTTTTTTTACAGGTGTTTAATTTTTTTTCATTTCATGTTAGTCTTATAATAAATTTATACATTATATATTATCTAGTAATGGTCATAAATCTTCTTAAGAAACAAAAGAGAATATAAAATAAATTTTCGTTGATACATCCCTTTTACCAGCTAAGGAGATTGACGAACGTCCTTAATATAAAGAAAAGGCTTTGAAGGTGATGCAAGTATATGCAACAGTTGGAGCATGAATTTATTGGACAACAATTAGATGTAGAAACATAAATGATTCGCCTAAAATAATATGATGCATGATGGTGAAGCTGAAGAGGATGCAATGAAAGCCACCATATTGAGAAATATATCATATACCAATCCTTCGATGTCTAGTTTATTCATATCATTGAGCCCTATAAATGTAAAAACGACCCAATATGATAATTTATCAAGAGCATAGGGGTACGTCATTTCACCATTAAAGTTGCGGGTGATGTTAGGTGCACCCAGCAATAATACTGGTGCACCCAACATTTAATGTGAAAGGTCAAAAATACCCTTGACTTAATTTAAAAGATTTTGGTGCACCCAACACCATTTTATGCATTTCGTACACCAGCAACCTGAGCTTCCATTTGCGCCTCCGCTATTCTTCTCCCCTCTGTTTGTACCGTTGTGTCATTTTCGTTGGGCTTTGATCCTTCTTCTCCTCCGTCGGCATTGTGGACGTGCAGTGAAGGGACTTTTCCACCATCGAGGTAAGCTTCATTTCCCCTTTAATGGTTGTCGCTTCCATTGCTGGTTTTTAATTTATTACGGATGTAGTTGATCCGCATTTGATGTAGGAAATAGGTTTAGGCATACAGATGAAGTAGGAAGTAGGTTTGTGCATACTTGATCCGTATGAGTCTTACGGATGAAGTTGATCTGTAAGCCTCATACGGATCAAGTTGATCCGTAACAACTTGATCTGTATGAAGCTTACGGATCAACTTGATCCGTAAGCCTTATACGTATGACCTTTTGTGTAAAAAAAAAAACTGTTTGAGTTCTGTTTCAAGTATAAAAAAAAAGTTGCAGAAATTTTGAAAAAAAAAGAAGAAAAAAAAGGAAGAAAGTGGGTGTTTGATCTTTGAATACGAAATTGAGGCAGTTAGAGACGTTTTTTGGCAGAAAATTGTTTATGAAATTCCCTTATCTGGATTCTCCTCTGAATTCTGAGCATTTTGATATATAGTGAGCCTCAAATGAACAACCGTAGCAAAAGTTATGATATATAGTGAGCATTTGAAGTTTACTTGTCATATCTGTTATCTTATCTATTATCTTATCTGTTATCCTATCTGTTATCTTATTTGTTATCATATCTGTTATCCAAATCAAATCTAATATGTTATCCAAATCAAATCTAATATATTATCCAAATCAAATATGATCTTTTATCCAAATCAAATCCAATATGCTATCCAAATCAAGTCCAAGTTGTTATCCCAAATCAAATCTGTTACTCAGTCTGTGATAATTATATTGTCTTTCCTTTTTTATTTTATATTACCTTGTGTGTCTAATTTAGTCCATCCAGGAACTTAAGAATGAACACGAGTAGTAAAAGGCAAGATGGAATACATTACACAAAAGCCTATATTGAGAGCATCAAACACGAGTGAACTACCATCAAAGAGAGAAACACGTGAGTAGCGTGTGGTGAGGTCCTGAATTTTTTTAAAAAAATTACTGCAAAATTCTTTGTTCCTTAATCATGGCAAGAGCTAGTGATAATGGTGGTGTATATCATCAACTGGACGAATTTCAGCGCTTATTACTGGATGAGATGACTACACAAATGCAATGTTTGTTGAAACGTAACAGTGAAGAGCTCTACAGGCGAATAGAAGGACTAGAGCACCAAATGAATCCAAATGCTGGGAGACCTTATGGTGGCAATAAAAGGGTCAATGATGGATCGAACCGAATAGAGGGGCAAGACAGAATCGAGGGAGTAAAACTCAATGTATCCTCTTTTAAAGGCAGGAGTGACCCAGACACCTACCTTACCTGGGAGATGAAGATTCATCATGCATTCTCCTACAATGATTATCCGGAAGAGCAAAAGGTGAAGTTAGCAGCAGCTACATTCTCAGACTATGCCCTTGTTTGGTGGAAGAAAAATCAAAGAGAGATGAAGAGAGAAGAAGGGCGGGATATAGATACATGGACTGAGATGAGAAGGGTTATGCGAAAGAGGTATGTTCCAACTAGCTACAGTAGAACCATGCGACAGAAACTCCAAAGGTTATCCCAAGGAAGTTTGATTGTGGAGGACAAGGAGATGGAGATGGCACTAGTGAGGGCCAACATTGAAGAGGACACCAAAGCAGTGCATGATGGCTTCACCAACAAGATTTCTTTCCAGCACCATGACCAGAAAATTATTCATAAACCTTTATCCCTCAGAGAAGTGTGTGATGACCAAATTAGAAGGAGAGAAAAGAGAGAACAAGAGAGAGACAATAGTGAGGCATCATAGAGGAATAGAAAAAGGAAGAGTGATACACTTGAGAGATGGAGTGATACACAAGAGAGAGATAGTGATAATTCTAATCAGTTAGCTATTTATGTTTCCCCTAGTGTTCAACCCTTATTGCAGGAATTTAAAGATGTCTTTCCCAAGGAGATTCCTCATGGAATGCCACCTTCAAGAAGCATAGAATATCAAGTTGATCTCCTTCCAGAAGCTTCATTGGCCAACTTACAACAGCAAGCCCCAAAGACTCAACATAAGGATGCACAGACCAAAGTTGAGTATGTGAAAAGATTGTATGACCAAGTGAAGGTGCAAATTGCAAAGAAGAATGAAAGCTATGCCAAGCAAGCCAACAAGAAAAGGAAGGAAGTGGTACTTGAACCCGGTGATGATCCTGGACATTTGAGGGCAAATGTTTTCCAAGAAGGAGGGAATGATGAGAATCTTGAAACTGGCCAAATACAAGCTAAAGGCTCAAGTGGAGAAGGATGAAGGCCCAAGTGGAGAAGGACAAAGCCCCCGAGTGGAGAAGGATGAAGGCCTAGAGACAGAGACACTATCAAGACTATTAATTGTTGCTGAAGGCCCAAACTAATTTGAAGGCTCAAGTTAAATATGTTTTTTAGTTATAATTTTTATTTATTGTAATTTTTGCCCAAACTGTTTAGAAGGCCCATGTCTATTTTTATCTTTTGTTCAGATACACTATAATATTGGTTTTTGGTTTTCAATAAAGAAACTTTTGGCATTTTCCTAAAATTTGGTGAGAGCTTCTCTTTGGGTTTCTTGTTGAACCAATCTCAAACTTATCAAGGTAATCCTTGTGGCGTCTACCCTGACTTATCTTCCTTCACCGGAAGTGGCGTCATCCAAATCTTCGTAGCCTGTATCAAATGATCCGCTCCTACTTAGGTTCACATCACCTTTAGTGTTGACCTTTGCTGGAGGATGACACAGAGTTTTGATCAGGGTATGCAATTTCTCGAAGTTTACTCTTTAGACTAAACTTACCACAAACATCAAGTTCCTCAAATCTTTTAGATATGGTTCCTATCTCTTCCTTTATGGTCACTTCGGGCTCAGATAACCCTTGGTCTGAAAAACTGATTCTCCTCCAAAACATATGGATTGAATCTAGTAGGATGCTACCAAGAACATATTTAGATAGCTTACATGTACAAGGAAGACCGTGCATAGTTCTCATGATCAACCACAAGGAGAAGGATTCTTGTCAGGATAATGTACATGCTCAAACTCAGCACCAATCTGATTTAAAGCATACCTTGAAACCATTCCAAGAAGCCTCTTGTATAAGGTAACTTTAAAAACATATCCAACCACATGTGTACTTGTTTCAAAGGATACTTTAATTTCAATGTTCTGCAAGATGATCATGTTGTTCATGGCATCCCAAACACTACATAAGTCTCCAAGGCTATTCTGTAATACTCTTTTTAAAGTCCAATGAGCAGATTCAACCCTACATTTGAAATACACAAAAAAATAATAAACATATACAATAATTAAATTCCATCAATTCATCAACCTTAATAGAAATAGTTGAAAATTTTCATACTTATTTTGTTGTTGTATTTCCTAAGTGCATCACCTTATTCGTCCAGGCTGTAACAAATTTTTCCTTGTGGGGGATTATCCATGTTTCGTTAACATAGTCAACAAACATTAGCCAAGGTGAACAAGCAATTTCAAACTTCTTAAAGCATTCATCGAACTGCTGTTTCGAAGGACAATCAACTAGACTTCCCCAGGCATCCATGATATACTCCCAAACATTTTTTTGACCAATTACTGATTTACATTTTGCCTTGACATTCTTGTCGATGTGAAACCTGCACAACAAGTTTGTACACTCAGGGAATACAATTTTTACTGCATTCATCAATGCTAGGTCTCTGTCAGTCACAATAACTCCTGGGAGGGAATCATGTCTTAAAAATATACCTCGAAATCGTTCTAAAGCCCATACCACATTATTAACACGTTCACCCTTGAGATATGCAAAACCAACAGAGAATGTCATCCTCGCTAGTCTCACACCAACAAAGTCAAGTAGTGGAAGTCTATACCTGTTTGTTTTGTAGGTACTGTCTATCAAAAATACCAAATTACATGCATTGCATAACTTTACTGCATCAGGGTGACACCAAAAGATATCACGTACCACGTCTTCATCCTTTAATCTATGTCAATGAATATATTGATCCCGTTCAAGAAGCTTCATTAGATGTTGCATTTCAGTATCACTTCCTTTAATGGAAGAACGGTATGCACTTCTTGCATTGTATATTTGTTTGATTGTTGTACAACTATTGGCATTGTGCTCCTTCAACGTTAGCAGAATGTTTCTTGGTTTCACCATTGACTTGGTTATATCAACAATAATTGTCTTTTCATCCTTAGTCAATCGCTCAGCGTATGGATGTCCAACTAATGACTTGGCCAATTCATGATTATGAATCCCGTACATCAACTTCACCATCCAACCTTGCCCTCCAACCACTGGTTTCCCACTAAGCTTGAAGGGACACCCATATTTCCTACTCCTAGTATCTTTTCTAACAAAATCTTTCTTCCTAGATCTATACTGACCACTCCTTCCACAACCAATGAACACAAATAAAGTCATTCCTTTACTACTAGTGTTTGTGTCAGACCTCACAATGATCGCCACAAATCCATTTTCATGAACAACGGATCGAGCCCACTACAAAACATCATCTCGGGTACCAAACACCTACAACGCAACCCACACAATTTTAATCTTCTAAGGGACATTGATTTTATGAAATTAATAACAATAATGAACATTATTACCTGAGAAGTATTGAATGCATCCGAACAATCAACATGTTATTCATCCACACCATATTCTTGTTCATTTTGATCATCCATATCAACTTTTTCAGACATTATATTGTCATATATCCAATGATCTTCGTCCATCTTAACAACAAATAAAAAATTTCAACATGACAGACATACAACACCTAACCACACTATTTGAAAATGTTAGATTCTTGCATCTAATTAAATTCTTGAAGTTTGCTAATGAATCGAGGTTCTTTTGCGTTGGATTTGTTTCAAAATTCGTACCTCAATATTTTTTTTAATTATTCGATTCTAAAAAAAATAGATTTGACTAATCGAGAGTTTGACTGAGAAGTCAGTAAAGTTTGACAAAAAACTATTTCTGACAAAGATCAAATTTGGATAATACTCCAACAATTTCGACAAGGATTGTTTCATTTAAAAATTTGATTTAATTAACCATTAATTACCTTATGAAAGAGCCTATAAATTTGATTTAATAAGCCATTAATTAACTTAACGAGTGACTTACTTTAGACATTGTTTAAATTTTTTTACCATTAAAGATGATCTACAAATTATATTGAGTTACTTAAAATTAAGTTTCGGTAAAAAAAAATTTATTACCATTTAAAAATCATTTAAGGAAAATAATTCAAAAGTTGCTAATTAAAACTACATCATTGAAGTAAAATATATATGAATTATTTAACTACTCAAAATAAGTTGCTTAAATTGCATATCCATTGGAGATGCTCTAAGATTCTACTTCAAAAGAAAGGAAGAAACATGGAAAAAGCATTGGACAGCTATCACTAACAATATGGAAAATGTTTGAGTCAAACAGGCTAAATTGTTCTTGTCTACTCTCAGGTTCCATGTGTTTATTCTCTTCTTGTTCTATGTGTAATATACCTTGGAGTATCAAACAGATTTATGTTGCTCAAAATGTTGTTAGGTGTGTATCTATATCCAACATCGTTGGCTCTCAACCGTGTGTAGCATTAAATTTTCTTGATTGACCCTATGTTTGCTTTTTAATAAATGAATTTCATTACCTAAATAAAATAAAATAAAATAAAAAAACTCGACGTGATCACAACTAATTAGCTCGGCATTCTAAATTGACTTTTTTGCTTATTAGGACGGAGTAGGAGGCTTACTTCTCATTTGGATCTTCTAAAACAGGAAGAAGCTAATTAACGAAAGACAAAATAAACTTGCTTCTAATTTAATCACAACCATACAACCCGTTAGGAATTTACAGATTAGGAGTTTAGCATGTTTGGAAACTCATTTGGAAGTAGGAAATGTTTTGATCAATGCAAAAAAATATAAATACTAGCTTATTAATAAATATATAAAATTGTGTTTGAAAAGTGGAATCAAACACAAGATTCGTTCTAAGTTGTTGTGTTGTATCATTTGTGCTTGTTTCTAGATTGTAATGACTAATGAGATCAAGGTAAACAAGCCCAAGTTTCTGGGGGTAAATGTCAAGAGTGTATTTGTATAAGGTTATTCTCCTATTCTACTAAAAAACCAATTGTCTTCATTTGGACAAAAGGGTGAATGAACACCATAAATTGTTCTCCCTTAATTACTCATTTATCCTTTTTTAATATTATCATTAATTAAAAAATGAAAAACTATATTCAGAAAGTGGAAAACCATAAAGAACAAAAATTAAAAATAAAATATGATCATTATTCCTCAAAATATTTTGATTTATTAATTTTATTTTGTTTATAAAAATTTAATATATTTTAATCCCTACGTTTTAACGGGAAAAAAGAATTCTTATGGATGTAAGAGTACCCCATCTTTTTTTCTGCCCATCTTTTTTTTTTCTTTTGGGGAGTTGCTCTATTGGTTCCAACAGCATTGCTAATGATCCTTACTAAGTGATTGAATTTTTTTCTTTTGAAAATGACCTTCTCACAAAAACATGTTTTCATTATATAACCGCATACAAAATCCACAACAAAAACATATTTTCGTTGTAATTTACGAGGTGCGAACAAAACCTATAGTGGAAAATTTCGTTGTAGATTTTGTACAAAACTCTCATACTACAATGAAAATACATTTTCATTGTTGTATACAAAGTGTGTATCAAATACTTAATGGAATCATGATTCTGTGTACAAAATCTGAAACAAAAACATATTTTTGTTGAATATTTTATATGTAGAATTGTGATTCCATTGAGTACTTTTTTGCTAAAAAAGAATACAACTGAATGAGGAAGAAGGAGGGGTGGTGAGGTTTGAACTGATAGGTAAAAAAGTCTTTTTAATATGTTTTAAAGATTTGTAGGATCAATAGCAACTCTCTTTTCTTTTTGTTTTCTTTACTAAAGTTGGGTTATGAAGCCCAAATCGTTTAATTTAATTATTGGGCTTATTGAGTCACTCTTCAAAAGCCTCCCACATATTCAATGTAGCAATGTACATATTGATGCTATGCTATTTTTACTGTATAAATTTTATATACCCTCCATCTCCCTGGATCCCAAATTTCAGTTCTTCTCCCTTCTACCCCAAATTTCAATTCAATATGTTTATAACCAAAAAGGAGTAAAGATTCTTAAAAAAACAAAAGTTGTAATTGAGTAATTCTATGAGCCAATATGAAATATCTAATGCAGCTACAGAAATTTATATAAAGTGGTCAAGTTTCTATAAGAGGCTGTGATGGGGCTTGGATCCCCTTGTGGCCCAATTAATAAAAATGCTTTTACATGTATAATCATTTAAAAGAATGACTATTTAGATTTATTTAATATTATTAAATAATAATACCATAATAATAAGTTAAAAGAATATTTTTTTAATAATAAATTTCTTTTATTTTTTTATCACATCTCATTCTTATTAAAGGGTATTTATTTCATATTATAAATATATTTTTCTT
This sequence comes from Glycine soja, assembly GCF_004193775.1. Taxonomy (NCBI): domain Eukaryota; kingdom Viridiplantae; phylum Streptophyta; class Magnoliopsida; order Fabales; family Fabaceae; genus Glycine; species Glycine soja. The sequence goes on along the minus strand of NC_041012.1, from coordinate 24,812,252 downwards.
TTCTCTTGCTTTGTACTACACATATATTAGTACAATAGTATCAAGGGAATCTAACTTAATTGGTTGAACAGAATGTGTGAGTGTTATAAAATTACTAGTATCGTGCTCAATTCTTATGGATAAAAAAAAATTAGTACAATAGAAACGTATACAGTTGTAAAACAGAAATTTACAAATCAAAATAAATTTAGTTTTTGACATAGGTCATTCTGAATTTATTATGATGCAAAAAATAACTAAGAATTTATGCGAATACCCATTGAAGACCTAGGAGATTTTTCAATCAAATAATTTTTCATGTATTACTTGTTCTGAAGAAAATTTAATAATTCGATCACCAGGGAATAAAGTAGTGGAGGAATTATCTTTCCTCTAGTTTTCCTATCATTTACGAAGTGTGATATTTTATTATTATTTTTTACTTCTTTGTTTTTATTTATCCATACAATCAAACAACTGAAAATATAATCACCAAGTGTGTAAATCAAACTAATATGACATTATTTCAACTTAATCATTAGAGTCTTGAGTTCAATTTTTTTTTCATGTAGCTGCATGCATTAAATATTTCAAATGAAAAGTTTGATCACCTATAATAATGTTATCTGACTCGAGTAAAATTGTATAATGTAAAAGATACTTATGGTTATATAAAAAAATAAAATAAAATAATATCAGAACATCTTAAAGATACTTCTAAAAGATATTACTTTATTCTTTTCTTTTGTTTCTTTATTTATTATACTCCAATTTTTTATACTTTTTTATGGTACCAGAACACACCTTAAAGTACTTAATAGTTAAAGTGGAGAAACAGGCAGGCACACATTTGATAGAAAATGGTAAATAATCAAATGAATAAATTATTGAACTTTGAAAACAATGTAATGCTTTTCGAAATGATCCATTAATGAGGAAATGTATTTGCATAGGCAAGGCAACCTAGCTAGTTGGCGTTAAGTCTATCCCTATAATACACACTTAATGCCAAATGAAAATGATAGGGAAGTTAAGTAAGAAATTTGACATTGATGCTTATCACTTACTAGCTTTGGAAAAGTTGGTACCAAAATTTAAAGAAATCCAAACAATATAAGATAAGAATGGAACCTAACTTGGCAAGAATGCTACAATACCAATGCAAGTGTGAAGTAGTTATCATGTACAGTCATGCTCATCAAGATTTTTATTCAGTTTTGGCCTTTTGGGAAACCTGATCTTGAGTATGCCCAAGTGGGTTGCTATGCTAAAGAACAACATTTGGGTTGTGCATGTTTGTTTATGGCAGGATGCTTACAAAAGACATTTGTTGCTCATTACTATTTGCAGTGGGGGATGACTATACAGAAAATATTTCAGTATAAAGTTATGTCCCATCTAGTCATCATGCATTAATATAACTTGATTAAGTAGATAACTAAGCATATAGATCAGTCAATCTATATATAGACCAATAAACACCTTGGTAACTCGAATAGTGAAGAGAGATTAAAAAGTGCGCTTTAACTAAGTAATGTGTATAGTCATAGCTTGGTCATTGACCATGTATATATAGATAGATATGTGTCAACAAACAAATGGCTAACTTATTTACTTACGTGTTATTATATCTTTTTTCTAGTTGTTCTTACCTTCACATTAATGTAGGAGACACATCAAACAAAAAACCCTATCTTATCACCAAAATTTTGCATAGTGCTGTAATGGCATACAGACTAAAGACTGACCATCTGTTTATCCTTTAGTGGTTGGACTTTAATTAGATGCATAACAGTCTGTTTTGGAAATGATTCAACTTTTTCTTTAAATGTAAACTTTCTATAAGGGAGGAAACAAATCACTGCACATGTTATATGCTAGAGACAAGATGCACAACCAATTAGAATAAGCCTTCGATCTCTTGAAAGTCTTCAATCAGCACCAACTTTCATAACATATAAGATGTCAATTTATTTGTATACAATGATGTATCAGCATTCGGTTAATGAGTCTGGATTCATGTTTAATCAAAGCTATACAAACCAACACAGTTACTATTTTCCTTGTGCCAAATGCTATTAACCAAGTTTGTTAATTATTCAAATTTATTTCTTTTGTTTTTCCGAAAGAACTGTATCCATTTAAATATGATATTACATGAATTTTACATTCAAACTGCTTCTAGATAATTTTACTGTTCTTTTATTCTAAGAAGACTGCTCATAATAAATGTTATAAAAAAATAAATTAAGACGGAGAAATAGAACTTATTATCGAAAATCAAACTAATACATACATAATTTATATCTCATAATTAATTTAATCATATGAATTGACTCAAAGGAACAAATAATATTGTATGAAAGTAGTGACTAAACTTTATTTTATTACAATTTATTTTTCTATAAGTATGCTTTAAGAATTTTATGTGGCAGGTTGACGGAATTTTGTGACGAAACTCTTACCCTTTCATCTATTCTGACATAAAGTGGTAGAATTAAATCAATTTGGGCCTTTGGGCCTCCTTGTTTAACAAAAAACAAATCAATTTATTACGCCAATGTATAGGACAAATATAATTTAATAAGAGGTTAAAAAACAGATAATATTCCGATATAGCTTTTTTTAAAGGATGTCTATTCCGATATAGCTTAATACAATACAATAAAAATTAAAAGAGAGACTAAAAACATTTACTCTTTTTTGCTGATTAAAAAAAAAATTAATCCCTTATTTTATAAAATTATTCATTTTAATCACTACGTGAAAGGAATTTTATTAAGCTATAACGTGGCTAATTGTCATGATTGTCACATGACATAATCAATTGACCTGTGTTGCCACATATATACTCTTGTTTACCCACAACCTGGATTTCCTCATGCTTAATTTGTCCAATGAAATTCTCATTAACACTTATCTTGCCCTCTTCCTTAGGCCTGTCTCTTCCATATAACATGATCACCCTTTAACTTGTTCCCTTCCCAACAAGAGTTTCCAATCATGCAACATCAATATCAATTGGGTTGTTTAATTTAGCCTCCTAACTTTTCGGAATGTCATAGGACGGAGTAGAAAGAGTGATGAGAGAGAGTGTAGAACGTGAGAAAGTGAGTGGGGTAGATAACAGGAGACGAAGTGCTAGCACTACTAGAAAAGTAGGATTCTACATCGATTATTTGAAGCATATTACATCGGTTTACGATCTTTGTCATAGGAAACGTCGTAAAAAGAGAAAGTATTTTCTACGACGGCCGTTTGAATGCTGAACATTTTACATCGATCGTCTTAGAACAGATGTAGAATGCATTGCATTCTAAGACGGTCTTTGACACGTGGCCGTCTTAGAATAGTTAGTTTTTTACATCGGTCGTCTCAGAACCAATGTAGAATGTTTTTTTTATTTTTATTTTTTTTCGTTCGAGTTACTTTTTTTTTTTTACAGAATTGAAAGCTAGGTTATTCAAATACCTACAATAAACACATGAGAATATGAAATTAATTAAATTTTATGCAATGAAAAATAACAATATATAAATTCAAGATGGTACATATTAACCAAACAATGTTTATCACTCCTTCACCTAAACCTTGCTCCTTCTCACTCTCAGTGCCCTTCCTATAAATGTCATATAGCACCATCTGAACTAGCCCCAGTGCAAACCCTCCCACATTTGGAATCTACAATTTAAATTAATTTATATATAGTGCTAGCTAGTAATATATGGAATTAATGGACTTGAATGGGCTACTTACATAAATGCATTTGTCTTGCATAGACAAACCATATACAAACCACGTTATGGCATTCAATGTGAGGAAAAATGACAAATAGAAGGGCATAAACTGTACACTATTTGTTCTAATCACTTTTGCCGGCAAATAATTATATATATATATATATATATATATATATATATATATATATATATATATGCATGAGAAGGGGTCGATTTGTAATTAATTAATTAATTAATTAACTATTAACTCACCATAATGCTTAGAGGTGATGCAAAGACACTAAAATTAATCAGAAAACGATGATTGACAAAAAAAAGCACTAAAATTTTCCTCTGGATGATTGACAATGATTTTTGTATAAAAACAATAAGGGACATCCACCCTAGATGATATAATAGTGTAACACAAACTATTAAGTAGTATCGCCAGTTTCTTCTTTTTCCCTCATTAAAAACCTATTAATTCAAACTATTATATTTGAATTTTTTTTATTCTTAAGATAACCAGATATTAGGCATATCTATTATTAATGCAATGCGTTTATAACACTATCATCCTTAAACCACATAAACACGAGATATTGTATCCAGTATGGTCATAAACCACTTCAAACATTCTCTGTAATTGAAGTTGCCTGCTAGCAGCTGTCTACACCTGTTGATATTCAAGCATTGATGTATCATTTGGTTGTAATTTTAGACAATGCAAGGTAGAGTATTGAATTTAAAACAAGCTCAAAATAAAGTCCAATCATTGGTTTAACTATAGGTCTGTTATCAGTTAGCCACACGGTGGGAATCTTAATACTTCACGACATAAACCATAAATAAAATTCTGAAAACAAGAATTAAGTATCATTCGGTCATAATTTCAGACAATGCAAGGCAGAGTATTGAATTTAAAACAAGCTCAGAGTATTGAATTTAAGACAAGAATTGTAATCGGCTCCATGCCAATTCTACCGCAACACCACATCAACAACTATCACACATCAAATAAAATAAAAAAAGAATCAAATATTCTTTGTAACTAGATTATACATCAAATTCCAGAGATTGAACGAAATCAGAGAGAGGGAGAGAGAGCCTAAGCAAATTATGGGGAAAAGAACGGAAAAGAGAGGAAAAAAGCACTGCTCACAAACAATAAGAAATCAAGTATTGATTAGGGATAATCAAGTATTGATTATCCATTTAGGCTTTAGTAGATGTAGTTGGATGTCTAGGAATTTGGATGAATGTCACAAAATCTAGGATGTAGAAGGGCACTACTACTGCTAATTTTCTTTAATATGATAGTATGCTTTAGGTGAATCTATTATCTATAATCTATTTATGAAAAACTGGCAAGAAAAAGACATGTCTATAACTTTAGTATAACTTCCCTATACAATATAAAGTGGGATGCTTAGACTTCTAGTGTATCTGTCCTACTTGTATTCATAGATGAAGTATTATTGTTCTGGCCATGATCCATTTTAATGTTGCACCAAGTGGATTGTATGGTGAATGGGTGATCAAGTATAATTGCTACTTAGATGTTGTTAACTAGGATAATTTCATAAGGTAAAACTGAATGGATCATAATAGCACATGAGACAAAATTAAAGTTCCACAAATTTATACAATGTCTTTGCAGAGGCATTCACTCCTTGTTGGAAGCTGGATGCTAATTTTTAAGAGAAATAAAAAGTCTTTCTGTTAGAGGTTTCTCATTGACGCTAAACTACAACCCCATAATCAATCATAGAGGAATAATTTAAACACGAAAGTTGAATCTGTAGCTCTTGAGTCCCATGACATGACTTAACTTTCCAAAATGAAACCCAAGAAAGCCATTTCATTATGCTCACCAATTGAATATGGACATATTAAATTTAAGATACCTATACTTAGCCAAACTCAATTTCTCCATTACAGGTTAAGAGCCTGTTAGGTTAAAGGCAATGTTATCTGTTTCCCTTTTTAATTTTGCCAATAATTACAAAAATTCCATCTTTTTTCACTTTGTCTCCTGTATTCAAAAAATTGAATAGGAGATGTGAAAACACTTCAGCATTTAGTCTTCTTCAAAAACCTCATGATCAACATATAGCAATTTCACAAATCACACAGATCTGATACACTTTCTATCAGTAAATATACTAATAGCACTTAAAAAACCTCATGATCAACATATAGCATTATACTATTTTCAATCAACATAAACATACAGAAAACTATAACTTGGGGTACAATCCCAAGAATATAGTCATCCCAAGCCTATTTGAATGACTTTATCCTAATGTTAAAAATTCTATATAACAACAACAACAACAACAACAACAACAACAACGCCTTATCCCACTAGGTGGGGTCGGCTACATGGATCAACTTCCGCCATAATGTTCTATCAAGTACCATACTTCTATCCAAATCATTAAGTTCGAGATCCTTCTTGATAACCTCTCTTATAGTCTTTTTGGGTCTTCCTCTGCCTCGAATTGTTTGCCTTCTCTCCATCTGGTCTACTCTCCTCACTACAGAGTCTACCGGTCTTCTCTCTACATGCCCAAACCACCTAAGTCTATTTTCCACCATCTTCTCTACAATAGGCGCTACTCCAACCCTCTCTCTAATAGCTCCGTTTCTAATTTTATCCTGTCGAGTCTTACCACACATCCACCGCAATATCCTCATCTCCGCTACACCTACTTTAGTCTCATGTTGGCTCTTGACCGCCCAACATTCTGTTCCGTACAAAATCGCCGGTCTTACCGCAGTCCGATAAAACTTTCCCTTTAGCTTGATCGGTATCTTTGCATCACATAACACCCCCGATGCTTTTCTCCATTTCATCCATCCTGCTTGAATGCGATGATTCACATCCCCTTCAATTTCTCCATCATCCTGTATTACAGACCCAAGATATTTAAACCGTGTGACTTGAGGGATAATATGGTCTCCTATTTTCACCTCTGAGTTAGATACCCTCCTACTTTTGTTGAACTTACATTCCATATACTCCGATTTGCTTCTGCTTAGGCGAAAGCCATGTGTTTCTAGAGCTCGTCTCCAAGTTTCCAACCTCTCATTCAACTCCTCCCTCGACTCTCCAAGGAGGACTATGTCATCTGCAAAAAGCATGCATCTCGGCGCTATCTCTTGGATTTGTTCCGTGAGGACATCCAGAATTAAGGTAAAAAGGTAGGGGCTAAGGGTTGACCCTTGATGCAAACCAATTGTGATGGGAAAATCGTCCGACTCTCCACCCTGTGTCCTAACACTAGTCGATACCCTATCATACATATCTTGGATAGCTCGAATATATGCAACCCTAACCCCTTTCTTCTCTAGAGCTTTCCACAAAATCTCTCTAGGCACTCTATCATACGCTTTCTCCAAGTCAATAAAAATCAAGTGCAAGTCTTGTTGGTCCATGCGATATTGCTCCATCACCCGCCGTAATAAATAAATCGCTTCCATGGTCGACCTTCCCGGCATGAAACCAAATTGATTCTCAGTAACTTGAGTCTCCTTTCTTAATCTCCGTTCGATCACTCTTTCCCATAATTTCATGGTATGACTCATGAGCTTGATTCCCCTATAATTTGCACAATTTTGTATATCCCCCTTGTTCTTATAGATTGGCACTAACGTGCTTCTCCTCCATTCCTCCGGCATGCGTTTTGACCTCATAATTTCATTAAAGAGTTTGGTGAGCCACTCAAGACCTCTATCTCCAAGAGTTTTCCACACTTCAATAGGTATGTTGTCTGGCCCCACCGCCTTACCATTACTCATTCTTTTCAACGCTTCATTTACTTCCTGTTTCTGAATCCGACGATAATACTTATAGTTCCGGTCCTCTTCTCTTGTGTCTAGACTGCTAGAGTCGTATCCATATCCAATAGAGCTGTTCTACATACTAAATGTAAGAATAATGCTTAACAAAGATAATTCAGAGTCTGCTCCCCAATAGAGCTGTTCTACATACTAAATGTTATCACATCCACAAATCCACACACAAGAAAGCACACTAAGAAATAATGTTTTTGGCCAAGCATGGAAATTCTAGGCCAGTCTTAACAATAAGGTAAGAACTGTAGAGTGAATGTAAAAAAATTATTACAATTATCACAACATATTTCGAGCTCAAATTAGAGGGATTTAAATTACCTTAGTGCTGTCTTTTCCAAACCAACAACACATGTAGTAGTCCTCCTTCCTCTCACTAGAGTGATAAGTGTACAGTACTATGTAACAATCTCCACTATAAAATTTACTGATATCCTCCTTAGGTAATGGAGTCTTAGCACTTCCATTGATTTGCCATACCTGTAAGTGCCAAATAACATTAATGTTAGTTGGCATAACTTAATTGAGCCAAGAAACTAATTAAAAAAAATGATAAAATCAGCACCAGTATTAGCAGATCCTGATGGCCAAGAATCAAAGTTGGACTTAAACGAATGTGTCTCATAACCTTGAATAATTCTGGTAATCCTTGTAGATTTTGGCCTTTTTGACTTGTGAGAAACTCTTGAACATATTAGTAACATGAATGACTTCACTTCAAACCAACATATGAAGAAATGGTGGAACTTGCAATAGCATTACCTCAGCTGCTTCACATTCTGCTTTTCGTTCTTTAACTTGTGTTACCCGGCCAACCCGGACAAATACCTCAGCCCCACAGTCCAATAGATAGCATTTGTAGTTCTCCAGTAGTGATTTTGAAAGTTCACCTTCCATAGGCTTGGCCTCACCATCAGTAATACTGCAGGCACAAGGTCATATCCTCCAGATCAAGAAACTTAAATGCATAGTGCACATATCATAAAACAAAAACAAAAAAAGAAAAATCTATATACTGCTAAAAGTATCAAGGAGGAAATAATCATGGTCCTAGTATATGAAAGCAAATAGCAGGGACATGACATCTTCAACTTCAGACATAATGAGAAGAATTCAAAACCCCCAAATTTTAATCATTATATCTTTTTATGTCTCATAAAAAAATACATTCACAATCAGCGTAAAATACATAATGCACTTCTTCAGCACCAGCATTTGCTGCCTAAAATGCAATAATAAGCCAAATTTTACATACTAAGGTGATAAAAAGAAAAAGGAGGATAAGATATGAAATTCACAAAAGAAAAAAAAATTCCTGTAGGTAATATTGACCCAACAAAAATTATCTATATCCCTTTTTAAAATGTAAGATAAGTATAATTGATCATATAGAGTTTTCTACTCATTTTATTGAATTGCAATCAAAAAGACTAAAACACAATTAAGCCCACAGTAGCAAGAGCATGAATACCAAAAACATTCAACTCAAAATACAAATAATAATCAATTCAAGGAAGTCCAAGCCAAGATCTCCTTGATTTCAAGTTGAAGGAGAAAAAATTATCCTGAGTGGCTGAGCCAGTAAAATAAATTAGGCTAAATTCAGAAAGAAATTAGGCTAAATTGAGGATAATTTTTATCTCTCAAATAAATTGTTTCACCTCATACAACTATACTACCTTGAGTAAAACATGAATAAGAGAGAATAGGAATTTAGGTTGTAACTAACAACTGTGCCAAAACATTTTTCACATCATCAACTCATCAACATGCTTGCTCCGACTATGTATTCCAAAAGTTGCTCTAGTTACTAAATTGTATGGCTAAAAGTTAGAAAAGTAATCCATAGACTCTGATGGCATGAAATTTCTAGCTAATGAGAGAAATAGTTAATCATTTTTCTACAATTGTTAAGGGAACAAAAAAACATCAATCTAACAAAGCTAAAAAAAATATCACATACTTAGAGGAAATGAGGAGGAACCTGGTAAAACTATACACATACTTAGAGGGAGAACAGGGGATGACGATGGAGGAACTTAATAGGGGGTCTGTTGTTTCTCCTTCTTACTACATGTTCTTTGTGCCAATTTAAGGAGAAGGGTACGAAGTTGAGAATAACAAGTATAGGTAAACAAAGGGGAAGGGAGCTTCAAGTATCAGACATACCTAATTTGGGGTTCACGGGCATGATGCTGGGAGACGGTTGACGTTCGATCGCACTCAAAGTGCACATAGCGGAGTCTGGGGATGAATGTCAAGGGAGTGCATGCAGAAGCTAGCTAGGGCTTCTCGGGTTAGCAATAGTACTGAGTACTACTCGAATATATATATGAACACGATATTAACCAAACAAAGATGGTTTTTCGGACAAAACTGTCTTTGTACCAGACTACAAAATTACCATTTCGCCATCCCGCACACCTCATCAAAGTCGGCTCTGCACAGATGCCGTTGTTATGTTTCACTTTATTACAAAAATGCCACTGTGAGCCTTTCTAAGACGGTTCTCTAGAACCGATTTAGAATCAACGACATAAATTATAGCCTTTTTAGTAGTGTAGGCTAGGTAGGAGAATCACATCCTTTTTTCTTTTCTAAGTCCCTCGATGAGTATTGTGGGAAGAATCTTTGGAAAATCTTCAGCAAGTATGGTAAGGTTTGGGGCGTATTCATTGCAAAAAGGAAAGATAAATGGAGGAACAAATATGGATTTGTTAGGTTCATAAATGTTAACAATGTAGCACATTTGGAGAAACAACTAGATCAAATCAAGATTGGCAATGTGAAGATGAATGTCAACATTCCTAAGTTCGAAAGGCCACAAGTAGCTTTTAGCAAAGATGAAGGAGGGACATCGTATAGAGCTAAGGAGCGTGAACCAACTACTCTGTATGAAATGGAAGGCGATACTGGGAAAGCCAACCATGAACATAAAGAGAGACAATTGATAACACAATCATTTGCTGAGGTTATGAAGGGTCAGATTAACACTAAGATGAAGACATGGAAACCGAGGTGTGGCAAGCAAGCTCTTGAGGAGGAAAAGAAGTGGTGGGAAATGGAGTTGAATATTCAAAGGAGTAATTTGGACAGACTCAATAACTGTTGGGTAGGACACCTAAGAGATCTCTCTTTATTTGATAGACTATAAGATGTATATGTCAATGAAAACGCTGGAAAGATAAAATTTAACTATTTGGGGGATGACATGGTGTTGATCTCAGGGTGCACGAAAGAGTGGTTTAGTGAAAACACCAAGCAGGAAGGCCTTCTTTCCATTTTTCATTCTATCCAAAAATGGGAAGCTAGCATCACCTTTGGAAACAGACTCACATGGGTTAGGTGTACTGGTGTACCATTGGACGTGTGGGGTGAGGAATGCTTCGCAGCGATTGCAGGACAGTTTGGAACATTGGTAAAGTTAGACCCTTTAACCATGGATATGGTAAATCTGAGCTATGCAAAGATGTTAGCGAAGTTGTCTTCACCACTACATGTAACGTTCAGTGAAAATATTAAGATAAATGGGACGGCACATCTTGTTAGAGTTGTGGAAGAAGTGCTTAGTCTTGCGACTACGTGCAAGTGTGGAAGCAGCGAAAACAGAGTAGAACAGACTGATGACAATGAGGATGATTTTAGTAGTATGTTTGGAAGGAACATAATATCCTCAGATTCTGAAAGCGAGACTGAAAGCATTGGTGGTGTCTCAGACGAAGCCAATGAGGAGATGTATGGTGACCATGGGACCAGAGGAGTGAGTCATCGAGGTGGACGAAGAGAAGATCGGTCAACAATGATGTCGAAAAATTCAAAATGTCCTGAAGGTGTTGCGACCCATGGGATAAATGTCTTACACACTAGTACCTTCAAAGACGATATGTTGTACAAAGAAGTTGAATGTCACGAAGGCATGTCTAACATGCTTGCATGTTCCAAGAAATAGTAGAATAAGGTGCAATCATACCACGTGACAAAAGAGACATGTGAAACTAAATTAATTAAGAAGGAACATGGAGTCCACAAAGATGTGGCCAGTGGCGCAGTGCGTAAAGTCCATGATGTAGGAATTAGAATGAGTGAATGCATACTTGTGGTCCCTATTAACACTTTTATATGCAATAAAGAGAAGCCTCAAGAAGTCACGTGTTAGGAAGCTGAAGAAAATCAAGTGACTGTTAGTTGTGGTTTGGGCCTAGGTGAAATATTGTCGTTTCATCTTAATATTGGGATACATACCAAGCCCGATCCTACACAAGGATAAGGAGACATGACACACAATATCCTTTCGAAGAATAAGGTACGTAGGTTTTCCTCCATTTCTACAACCACTAATAGATTCTGGCCTCTCAATGACAGTATATCTAGAGGGCCATTCAGAGGTTCATTGCTTCTAGAATTTACTTCAGGGTCTGGTGCTAAAGGAAATTTGATGATCAACAAAGAGAAATAGAGGAGAAAACTTTTGAGGGCAGATGATTTTGAAAATGAATTACCCGATGATTGTATTCAAAACTGCAATAGGTTGCTATGGATTAAAAATGGTAATGCAGAACCGAGTAGGATGTGGGGCCTAGGAAAGGAATTCGGTGTTTCTCATTAAGGCAGTGAAGCCATGGTGCTTGATAGAATTAAATAGATTGTTTTGCGGAGCAATAAGAGAGAAAAAAAAAGAGGTTGAACATGAAATTATGGAAGAAAGTTGTACGAGTGATTTATGAAGATGCTGACATATAACATTAGAGGGTTGGGGGGGCTAAGAGAAAGCACATTAACAACATTATTAAAAAAGAGGAGATTTATTTTGCCTGCATTCAAGAAACAAAGTAGGAATTGGTTGATAACTGGCTCTCTACCTCGATTTGGGGCAACAATTCTATGGAGTGGACTGTATCGCCATCCAACAATGTTTCTGGTGGACTTAATTCTTTGTGGGACAAGAATCATTTTCATTGCAATTCTCAATTTGTTGGTCCCATTTACATTGTTGTGGAAGGTTTGTGGGTGGAAAAAGGAACTCAGGTGGTGATCGTCAAAGTATATGCACTATGTGATCGGGCGAGGATGAGGAATTTGTGGGAAGAACTTAGCGGCAAGATGACAAACAATTAGATACAATGTTGGTGCCTTCTTGGAGATTTTAATTATGTTCACAGAGCTACTGAGAGAGTGGGATTAAATGGGCAAAATGAAGGTGGCAGAGAAAAGGAAGAGTTTAATGCATTCATTGAGGGCATGGGCTTAATTGACCTACCTTTGGTTGGAAGGAGTTGTACATAGTATAGGTCGAATGAGACTGCAAGAGGCAGGATTGCTAAAGTCTTGGTAAGAAGAGAATGGTTTAGACAGTGGCCAGAGAGTACTCAATTCGTGTAACAAAGGAATGTGCCTGACCATTGCCCAATCATCGTGAAGAACTACGAGATTGATTGAGGCCCTCGACCGTTCAGGGTCCTTGATTGTTGGTTTGAAGACAAAAGGTTAGTGAAGATAGTTGCAGACATTTGTAACGCACAGTAGCCCCATGGTTGGGGTGGTTTTGTACTCAAAGAGAAGCTCAAGGCTCTAAAAAAAGGATTAAAGGTATGGAATGAGGAAAAGTTCGATGATTTAAATTGAAGGAAGAATTCGTGTCAGAAAGAACTGAATGAGCTGGAAGAAATAGAGGAATAGAGTAACCTAGGGGAGGGAGATCAAAGAAGGAAGGGGGAGGTACAAGAAGAGCTATGGCGGGTGATCAGGTGTAATGACTTACTCACCAGAAAAAAGGAAAAAGTAAGATGGTTGGCAGAGGGCGATAAAAACTCTAAATATTTTCACTCCTCTCTCAAGTGGCCTAGAAGAAATGGAACGTTAAAGGAACTTTCTAATACAATCCTACCCCCCAAGGGCATTGGATAAAAGACTCTAAGAAGATTGGACCAGAGATCTAGGAAAATGCCCTAAGGTTCTCATGAGTCTTAGGGTAGATTTTGGGTCCATGGGCTAAGTATGAGCCAACTTATCTTTGTACATATTAGATTAGGGTTTCGTTATTTTTGGGCCTTGTATTTAGGGCTCCATAGTGTAGGAAGGATACCCTAGTAATGTAGGATTTTTCAACCCTTGTATTTTAGGGCACCTAGACTAGTTTTTGTATTAGGAGTAGTTTTGTAATTTTACATGCATTAAGTGCACTATTTGATGTGTGTGTTGGGAGAGAAATTTAATTGAATTGGAAGAAGTTCAATCCAATTAAATTTTGGACCAGCCTAAGGGGGAGGTGAGCATTTGCTTGCTACACCCCATTGTCACATCATATAATCATACTTTGTGTATGTCCTTCATGCTTTACATGTCTCAGGACACCTAAGCACACTTAGTGGAGAATCCTGGACTTGATCTTGGATTAGTGGGCTGAACCATAGCTGAAATTCACTAATCATAATTAATGAAATTTTGGCTCCAAAGTTGGCTCAACAAATTCAAATTCAAATTTAAGTGAAATTTGAATAGAAATTCAAATTTTTCTCCAATTTTGTGTGACACTTAGGCTATAAACAGAGGCCATGTGTGTGTATTTTTTCAACTTTGATCATTTGAGAAATTACACTTCAAAGTTCAGATCTCATTTGAGGCATAAATTTTATGTCCCTTCTCTCCCTCTCCCTTCACTCATCTTCTTCTACCTTCAAGCTCTTATCTATGGCTCCTATGGTGGTGAGCTTGTTCTTGACTCATCTTCTCCTTGAAATGGAATCTCTAAACACCTTTCGTCATTCTCCATTCCACTGTCATTGATCTTCAAGAAGCAAAGGATTCCATTGATGAAGAAGATCCAAGGCCTACAAGCTCCACATGGAGCTACATCACTTTCAATAGGTGGTATATGGGCGGCTGAGCTCAGACGAGTTAAACAAGAGATACAAAATTTTTTTGAGAACAGGTTCCATGAAACTGAATTTGGTAGACCTAAATTAGATGGAGTGCAATTCAAGCAGCTATCCTTGCTTGAGAATTCTAGATTATTAGCTCAGTTTTTGGAAGAAGAGGTCAAAGAGGCAATTTGGGATTGTGGGGATCTTAAATCTCCAGGGCCTGATGGATAAAACTTTCGATTCATTAAAGCATTCTGGCCACTAATGAGAAATAACATGATGAGATTTCTAAGGGAGTTTCATGCCAATGGTGTCTTTCCTAAAGGTGCGAATTCCTTTTTCATATCGCTCATTCCTAAGGTTCAGTACTCACAAGGACTGGAGCAATATAGGCATATCTTTTTGGTGGGATGTATATACAAGATTATGGCAAAGGTACTTTCAAACAGACTGAAACTTGTCCTTAGATCGATAATTGATGAGAGGCAATCAGCTTTCCTAAGGGGGTGACATTTCTTACATAATGTGCTTGTAGCTAATGAGGCGATTGACGCAGCCAAAAGGAAGAAGAAAAAGTGTTTGTTCTTTAAAGTTGATTATGAGAAAGCTTACGATTCGTTCAATTGGGACTTCCTACGCTACATGATGAAGAGATTGGGATTCAGTGAAAAATGGATAAAATGGATTTATGGTTGCTTGCAAAGTAGTAGAATCTCTGTTCTTAAAGTTAACTTCAACAAAAGCAGCTTTGGCACTATCGGGGTTGATGAGGTGACAACAGAGAGGTACACTAATCTTCTAAATTGCAGAGTTTTAAATACTCCATTTGTTTACTTAGGAATCCCAATTGGTGCGAATCCTAGGCTAGCTGACACTTGGTCTCCTGTATTATCTAAATTTTCCAAGAAATTTGGGGGGGGGGGGGGTGGAAACACAAAATTCTGTCTTTTGTGGGTAGAGTGAGCTTAATTAACTCAGTTTATCGTCTATGCCTATCTTTTATTTGTCTTTCTTTAAAGTCCCTAAAACTGTGGGGGATACTATCATTAAAATTCAAAAGGATTTCTTATGGGGTAGTGAGCATAATAAGAGGAAAATTTGTTGGGAAAGCTCGAATAATATTTGCAAACCAAAAAACAGAGGAGGATTGGGGATCAAAAAAATTTATAAACTTTAATGCTTCTTTGCTTGGAAAGTGGAGGTGGGAGCTTATGGAGGAAAAGAAAAGTCTCTGGAGTGAAGTTTTAGAATCTAAATTTGGGGGTTAGAGAGGTTTATTCAAAGAGGAGGTTAGTGCTTGTCATTATTTGCGGTGGAAAGACCTTTATAAGATTTTAAGATTTGTTGGGGAGGGGGGGGGGGGGGGGGGCTAGCTAGAGATAAGTGATTTGAATCCATGGTTGTGCGAAAAGTTGGTCATGGGGACAAAACTCGTTTTTGGAGAGATACTTGGGTGGGAAACGAACCTCTTGCTTTTAAATACCCACGGCTGTATGCAACTTCTTGTCAAAAGGAGAAAAAAATGTGTGAGATAGGAGTGTGATCTTGGAACTTAGAGTGGCATAGACTACATTTCTTATGGCAACAGGAACAACTAAATCAGTTACTATATGATGTGAACAATTACAATTTGAGACAATCCCAAGAGGACTCCTGGATCTTGCGCATTGAACCAAATGGTGGTTATTTTGTAAAATCTGCATATATTGGAATCACTGAATTTTTTTGGTGATAACCCAAAGATTGACATCATGAAGGCTGTATGGAAACTGAAGGTACCCTCGAAGATTAATTTTCTGTGGAGGATATTTAGGAATAGATTGCCTTCAAGTGATAACTTGTTGAGTAGGAAACTAGAGTGGATGAAGCAAATTATAATTGCAAATTTTGTTTATATACTTTTGAAACTATGGAACATTTGTTGGTCAGGTGCCCGGTTATCACAAAAGTTTGGAACACTTGTTATGGCTGGATTATTTTTTTCTGTGGTGCTCCCTCGATCAATCAGTGACCACTTTTGTCAACATAATCTTGTGGGAGCCAATCGGATTAAGCAAATTAGATGGAAGTTCCTATGGTGTGCGGTGGTATGGATGATCTGCAAAACTAGAAATGATATCATTTTCAACAACTATGAATTCCATTTACAAAACTTGTTGCAGGGGGTACTCTTTCATTCATGGAATTGGATCAAAGCTTATGATGATTCATTTTGTTACTACTTCTCACAGTGGTGCCTCAACACCGAAGGTTGCTGATAAGGACATGACCAAGAGCAAGGGCAAGGATCCACTTGAAGGACTTGGAGGACCAATGACAAGGGCTAGAGCAAGGAAAGCCAAGGAAGCTCTTCAACAAGTGTTGTCTATACTATTTGAATACAAGCCCAAGTTTCAAGGAGAAAAGTCCAAGGTTGTGAGTTGTATCATGGCCCAAATGGAGGATTACTAAATAGCACCACTTTGTCTCAATTCTAGAGTGTTTAGTTTGTCTAAGTAATGGCCCAATCCTTGTAAAGTTGGCTGACCAAAAATATGTTTTGGGTTAATCAACTAAAAGGGCTTTAGTTTGGTTTAGTTCAAGTTGTAATAAGGGTCCAATTGGCAACCTAGGCATCAGCCTTTTGGGAGACAAAATGGTGGTTGGCTTGATGGCTGTTGGGGGTGACTTTTGGTTGCCACAATTTTAGTTACACTCAGCCATTAAGTTATTTTAATTCCCTAGGTTATTGGCATTAAGTTCTTTTAATTCTAGGTTAGTGGATCATTACTAAAATCTGATGTAAAGATTCTATATAAGCTGAACCATTTTATCAATAAACACAAGTTGAGTTTTATTCAGAAAATTAGAGTTTATCTCTTTTATCTTAGTGAGAGTGATTCTCCTAAGTTCTTGAGTGATTCAAGAACACCCTGGCTATATCAAAGGTTTTTCACATCCTTTGTGTGTTGCCCTCACTGGAAAGAGTGATTCTTTCCTTCCACCATTTCATCTCCAACCTTGTTCCTTCAAACCACAATTCCCAGAAAATCCAATTCTGCCCAGAATTATCTTGTGACCATAAATCTCATTTTACTCGTTCAAATTAAGTGCTTCTTGAGCCTAGATTGAAATTCAAAACGAGACCTTTCACCTCGTTTTGGAATCACCTCATTTGGAGACTTGTAGCTTACGTTATAACCATTTCTATATTTCTGTTCAGCCACCACTTAACCTACGTTTTTACCATCCCATTCATCCATTTTATGCCAAGATCCACCTTATTAAGACCCAGGAAATTAGCCACTGCCCAACCCTTGAATCTTGCCAATTTCCCATCCTTTTTCTTAATCAATTTCTGAATTTTCCATCAAAGTTTAATCCTAGACGATCCTAAGTCAGCTCTTGTGCAATGAAGGTTCATATCATTTGGTATCAGAGCTCCGGTTCTAGGATCAACACTTCCTTTGCTGGAAACATTGGGTAACATCCTTCTTTATTCTCTTTGCCATTTATATTACCTTCTTATTCATATACTTTTTTAGGCTGAACCATTGCAAAAGTTAAGCTTTTTGATCTCTTTGTTATAAAAAAAAGCTGAAATTCGTATAAGCAAAATTAAAAAAAAAATTGGGCTGAATTGTTCATGCTTGAAGAACTTTAAAAAAAAATCTCTTTAAGGTAATATATTGGTTGCATGAAGGATTGTTACTTGAATTCCTAAATTCTGAATTTTATTTCCTTCATTTGTGCCTAAAAACATTGTTAGCCTTTTTCTTGGTTAACCTTTTCCTTGTCTCTCTAGCCTTACCTTACACATATTGGTGAATTGTTCTTTGTTGTGGCCATAATATCTTGAATTGCCTAAGAACTCAAGGGGAATTAGAGTGGTAAAAGGCAAGAGTGTTTCATTAGAGAAAAGCCATAATTGTGTGATACACTTGAGTGGGTGAGGTATTCAGACAACAACTATTATTGTCTTGTTACGTTTGATTTGTTTGTTTGAGACGGCAGGAACAAATCCTAATGATGGAGTGGGGCTTTCACAATTCCAAATGCAAGCTTTGATGCACCATTTGGAGAGGTTAATGAAACAACGAGATGATGCGCTCCATGAGAGTTTGGATCAAATGGAGAATAGAGATCATAATGAAGAAGAAAGGAGGAGAAGAGGGAATGATGGTGTTCCTAGAAAAAACCGAATTGATGGTAATAAACTCAACGTTCCTCCCTTTAAAGGAAAGAATGGTCTGGAGGCCTACTTGGAGTGGGAGATGAAAATAGAGCATGTTTTCTCATGCAACAACTATGAGGAGGACCAAAAGGTGAAGCTTTCCGCCACAGAGTCTTCCGACTATGCTCTTGTGTGGTGGAACAAGCTACAAAAGAAGAGAGCAAGAAATGAAGAGCCAATGGTTGATACATGGGCGGAGATGAAAAGGATCATGAGGAAGCGGTATGTGCCGGCTAGTTACTCAAGGGACTTGAAATTCAAGCTCCAAAAACTAACCCAAGGCAACAAGGGGGTTGAGGAGTATTTCAAGGAAATGGATGTGCTCATGATTCAAGCAAAGATTAAAGAATATGAGGAGGTAACTATGGTTCAATTTCTTAATGGTTTGACTAATGATATCCGTGATATTGTTGAGTTGCAGGAGTTTGTTGAAATGGATTATTTGCTTCACAAAGCAATCCAAGTAGAGCAACAATTAAAAGGAAAAGAGTGGCTAAGAGGAGTTCTACCAACTTTGGTTCTTCTAGTTGGAAAGACAAAAGCAAGAAAGATGGGGCTGCTACTTCTAGTAGTTCCACACCTACCCCATCAAAAACTCATTCAAAGTCCCAAGAGGAACCCTCTAAAAGGAGTAGAGATGTGAAGTGTTTCAAGTGTCAAGGCCTAGGACACTATGCTTATGAGTGCCCTAACAAAAGGTCCATGGTTCTTAGAGATGGAGAATATATAAGTGAATCTGATGTTGAAGAGGAAGAGGAGAGTGAGTACGTAGAGGAAGAGGAGACTCCGGAGGGAGATTTGTTGATGATTAGGCGGTTACTTGGTGGTCAATTGAAGCATGAGGAGGAGAGCCAAAGAGAAAACATCTTTCACACTAGATGTTTAATCAATGGCAAGGTGTGCATGGTGATCATTGATGGAGGTAGTTGCACCAATGTGGCTAGTGCTAGATTAGTGTCAAAGCTAAATTTAGCTACTAAACCACATCCTAGGCCATACAAACTTCAATGGCTTAGTAAGGATGGGGAGGTACAAGTAAGGCAGCAAGTTGAAGTGGACGCTTCCATTGGGAAATACAATGATAAGGTACTTTGTGATGTTGTTCCTATGGAGGCCAGTCACTTACTTTTGGGGAGACCATAGCAATTTGATAAAAGAGCCAATCATGACGGTTACACCAACAAGATCTCTTTCATGCACCAAGACAAAAAGATTGTGCTCAAACCATTGAGTCCACAAGAAGTGTGTGAGGATCAAAAGAAAATGAGAGAAAAACTTCTTCAAGAGAAAAGAGAAAAAGAAAAAGTGAGCAAAACACTTGAGAGTGAGAAAAAGAGGGAAACACTTGAGAGGAAAAAGAGTGAACAAAAGAAGAGTGAAACACTTGAAGTGAGGGAGAGCTATTTAGCCACAAAAAGTGAGGTCAAGAGGTTTTTTCGTGCTAAAAAGTCACTATACATCTTGTTTTGCAAAAATCAGATTTTGACCACTAACACTTTTGATGATTTTGAAGTGCCTTCTAGTGTTAAAACTCTTTTGCAGGATTTTCAAGACATGTTTCCATCAAATGTGCTAAGTGGACTACCACCTTTGAGGGGAATTGAGCATCAAATTGATCTCATTCCAGGAGCTTCTTTGCCTAATAGGCCAGCCTATAGAAGTAATCCACAAGAAACCAAAGAGATTCAAAGACAAGTGGATGAACTCATTAGCAAAGGTTGGGTAAGAGATAGTATGAGTCTTTGTGATGTCCCGGTGATTTTGGTCCCTAAAAAGGATGGGACATGGCACATGTGTTCCGATTGTAGAGCCCTTAATAACATCACCATTAAATATAGGCATCCTATACCTAGGCTTGATGATTTGCTTGATGAATTGCATGGTGCATGTTACTTCTCTAAAATCGATTTAAAAAGTGGATACAATCAAATTTGGATTTGAGAAGGGGATGAATGGAAAACTGCTTTTAAAACAAAATATGGTTTGTATGAATGGTTGGTTATGCCTTTTGGCCTAACTAACGCTCCTAGCACTTTCATGAGATTAATGAACCATATCTTGAGAGAGTTCATAGGAAAGTTCATTGTGGTGTACTTTGATGATATTCTTATTTATAGCACTTCACTTGATTTGCATATTGATCATTTAAAATCTGTCTTGTGTGTGCTTAGAGAAGAACAATTGTATGCCAATCTTGAAAAATGCATCTTTTGTCCTAACCATGTTGTGTTTCTTGGATTTGTTGTAAGTTCAAAAGGAGTGCAAGTTGATGAGGAAAAGGTTAGGGCTATTCAAGAATGTCCTACACCTAAGTTCGTGACCAAGGTGAGGAGTTTTCATGGCTTAGCAAGTTTTTATAGATGATTTGTGAAGGATTTTAGCACATTGGCAGCACCTCTCAATGAAGTGCTCAAGAAAAATGTTGGTTTCAAATGGGGAGAGAAACAAGAAGAAGCTTTCAATATTCTTAAGCAAAAGCTAACTAATGGCCCTATACTTGCGTTGCCAAACTTTCAAAAATCTTTTGAAATTGAGTGTAATGCTTCAAATGTTGGGATTGGGGCTGTGTTGTTGCAAGAAGGCCATCCAATTGCTTATTTTAGTGAAAAGTTAAGTGGTCCTACCCTTAACTATTCAACTTATGATAAGAAGTTGTATGCCTTAGTACGGGCTTTGAAAATATGGCAACACTAACTTTATTCCAATGAATTTGTCATTCATAGCGACCATGAGTCCCTCAAATATATCAAGGGGCAAGGCAAGCTTAACAAAAGGCATGCGAAATGGGTGAAATTCCTAGAGCAATTCCCTTATGTTATCAAACATAAAAAGGGAAAAGGTAATATTGTAGTCAATGCTCTTTCTCGGCGTCATGCACTACTTTCTATGCTTGAAACAAAATTGATTGGTCTTGAATGTTTGAAAAGCATGTATGAAAGTGATGAAAATTTTGGTGAAATGTTTAAAAATTGTGAAAATTTTTCAGAAAATGGTTTCTTTAGACATGAAGGCTTTCTTTTCAAAGAAAACAAATTGTGTGTGCCTAAATGTTCTACAAGAAACTTGCTTGTTTGTGAAGCACATGAAGGAGGTTTAATGGGGTATTTTGGGGTCCAAAATACTCTAGAAACATTACAAGAACATTTTTATTGGCCTCATATGAAAAAGGATGTGCATAAATTTTGTGAACATTGCATTGTATGTAAAAAGGAAAAGTCAAAGGTAAAGCCTCATGGATTGTATACTCCATTGCCAATTCTGAAGTATCCTTGGATTGATTTATCCATGGATTTTGTTTTGGGGCTGCCAAAAACAAGCAGTGGTAGAGATTCCATTTTTGTGGTCGTTGATAGGTTTTCTAAAATGGCTCATTTTATTCCATGTAAAAAAGTTGATGATGCTTCCCATGTGGCTGATTTGTTTTTCAAGGAGATTGTGAGACTCCATGGTTTGCCAAGGAGCATTGTTAGTGATAGGGACTCTAAGTTCCTAAGCCATTTTTGGAGGACTTTGTGGGGCAAGTTGGGCACTAAATTGTTATTTTCAACCACTTGTCACCCACAAACCGATGGGCAAATGGAAGTTGTTAATAGGACATTGGGAACTTTGCTTAGGATAGTTTTGAGGAAGAACTTAAAAACTTGGGAAGCTTGTTTACCCCATGTTGAGTTTTCTTTCAATAGAGCTGTTCATAGCACCACTAATTGTTCTCCTTTTGAAGTTGTTTATGGTTTTAACCCACTAACTCCTCTTGATCTTTTGCCTATGCCTAATGTTTCTGTTTTTAAGCATAAAGAAGTTCAAGCAAAGGCGAACTATGTGAAGAAGCTTCATGAGAGAGTCAAAGATCAAATTGAGAGGAAAAATAAAAGCTATGCTAAACAAGCCAACAAAGGGAGAAAGAAGGTTGTCTTCGAACCCGGAGATTGGGTTTGGGTGCACATGAGAAAAGAAAGGTTTCCGGAACAAAGGAAATCAAAGCTTCAACCAAGGGGAGATGGACCATTTCAAGTGCTTGAAAGAATCAATGACAATGCTTACAAAGTTGAGCTACCTGGTGAGTATAATGTTAGTTCCACCTTTAATGTATCTGACTTATCTCTTTTTGATGCAGATGGAGAATCCGATTTGAGGACAAATCCTTCTCAAGAGGGAGATAATGATGAGGACATGACTAAGAGTAAGGGCAAGGATCCACTTGAAGGACTTGGAGGACCAATGACAAAGGCTAGAGCAAGGAAAGCCAAGGAAGCTCTTCAACAAGTGTTGTCTACACTATTTGAATACAAGCCCAAGTTTCAAAGAGAAAAGTCCAAGGTTGTGAGTTGTATCATGACCCAAATGGAGGATTACTAAATGACACCACTTTGTCTCAATTCTAGAGTGTTTAGTTTGTCTAAGTAATGGCCCAATCCTTGTAAAGTTGGCTGACCAAAAATATGTTTTGGGTTAATCAACTAAAAGGGCTTTAGTTTGGTTTAGTTCAAGTTGTAATAAGGGCCTAATTGGCAACCTAGGCATCAGCCTTTTGGGAGACCAAATGGTGGTTGGCTTGATGACTGTTGGGGGTGACTTTTGGTTGCCACAATTTCAGTTACACTCAACCATTAAGTTATTTTAATTCCCTAGGTTATTGACATTAAGTTCTTTTCATTCTAGGTTAGTGGATCATTACTAAAATCTGATGTAAAGATTCTATATAAGTTGAACCATTTTATCAATAAACACAAGTTGAGTTTTATTCAGAAAATTAGAGTTTATCTCTTTTATCTTAGTGAGAGTGATTCTCCTAAGTTCTTGAGTGATTCAAGAACACCCTGGCTATATCAAAGGTTTTTCACATCCTTTGTGTGTTGCCCTCACTGGAAAGAGTGATTCTTTTCTTCCACCATTTCATCTTCAACCTTGTTCCTTCAAACCACAATTTCCAAAAAATCCAATTCTGTCCAGAATTATATCGTGACCATAACTCTCATTTTACTAGTTCAAATTAAGTGATTCTTGAGCCTAGATTGAAATTCAAAACGAGACTTTTAACCTCGTTTTGGAATCACCTCATTTGGAGCCTTGTAGCTTGAGTCATAACTATTTCTATATTTTTGTTCAGCCATCACTTAACCTACGTTTTTACCATCACATTCATCCATTTTATGCCAAGATCCACCTTATTAAGACCCAGGAAATTAGCCACTGCCCAACCCTTGAATCTTGCCAATTTCCCATCCTTTTTCTTAATCAATTTCCGAATTTTCCATCAAGGTTTAATCCTAGATGATCCTAAGTCAGCCCTTGTGCAATGAAGGTTCATATCAGTTGCATATTAGGTGTATAATTTGTAGCATGGAGAGAGGTGGGAAAGACCAATAACTATAAGGTCATTGTATAGTTTTTTTTTTGTGGGTACAGGGGATTCTAGTATACATACGGACTACATACATATTACATATGGTACATCGATAGTGGGTCTTTTATTGGGGTGAGTTATTTTTTGTTGATTATAGATTGCTTTTGTTGTTTCTGGGTATAGTTTCTTTGGTTATAACCAGTGTTATATTTGCAACAGAACTACTCGGGGAGTATCTTGGTTAGTATGTTGTGTACTTGAGTACTATGATGTAATTGCCAATTGGGTTGTGTAATATGTGCGTGTGAGAGAGGGTGGTGTTCAAATTGTCAACGAGTGCTAATCAATCTTTGCAGGAATGTGAATTTTTTTTTATTTTTTTTGGCCAAATCATCTTCAATTGCACTCAATTCAATTAAACTCATCTTGGTCACTTTGGAGGAAGGAGGATGAACGAGTAATACAACCCAAACACCTATAGCCTCGCTATACGCAACACTTGTTCCCTTGCTTCATAAACCATAATCATGTTGGATGGTCCACTCATAACCACTTACCTGTATTTTCACTTCCAAATGGGTGGTCCTTGTCTTCTTTTACTTTCTTTCAAAAAGGGATAACTTTTTAACGGAAAGAAATGCTAGGGAAAAATGGAAAAGGGGAGAAAAAGATATATTGAAGATGAAAGTTTTGGTTACTTGACGAAAAAGGAGAGGGTAATGGGTGAGATGTTTTTTCAGTTGGTAATCTTTTTTTGACCATTGGGGTTGGAGATTAGAGTTTCATTAATGATACGCGAATAACCATTACTTCACACACTTCAATATTTATTGTAATTTTTTATTATTACATTAGACTATCTTTTTTTTTCATCTTTTTAGGTGTGAAGTAACATTTGGATATTTATTCTTTATTTTTCTTAGAGTTTTGGTTGAGGATAGTGAGTGAGAAGAGGAGAAATTATTATAATGTCTATGACTATCATGATCTCGATTTATTTATATAATATTTATTTTGTAACTAAATTTTATTAACGCACTCTTAAATTAAAAATGTCAATTATATATCACATAATGATTGATTCTGATCATAATCACATACTAAGCACAAATAATATAACAATTTATCAATACTTCCTTTGTTCCATAATGGTTGATGTTTTAAAGTTTTTTCACACACAAAAAAAAAAAGAAAATAAGTATTCAAGAGAATTAATATTTATTAAGGAACATTTTTATTAAAATATTATTGTTCTCTATCTTAATTTCAATGAATATATTATTAAGTATTCCAAAATAATAGTATTTATTATAGGAAAAAATTAAAATAAATGTTTTAACGTCTCATTAAAAAGTGATAAATTAGATAATTTGAAAAAAAATCAAAAATTCAAATTGCAGTTATTTTAGGACAAAAGAAGTATAAGAAGCTAGCTACCAAGAGGGTCAGAGAAGGAAAATTGACGTTAGACTGAAATTAATACTGTGTTTGGTTAGCATGAAAATACAGAGAAAGGAAAAAGAGAAACGATATATTTCTGTTAGATTTAATTGAAAGAGAAAGGAATCGGTATTCAACAATAAACCCTACATAAAAGTGCTTCTCTCCAAATTGAGAAACAGGCAAAGCCGAGGATGTCAATGTGTGCCAAAAAAAAAAGACACAATAAAACACTCCTTTAAAAAATTCTTAATATTTTCTTTAAATTTAAAACCAACCAATGCATAATCATTTCTCTAAAAAACTTTGGCTTAAAGTTTCTTATCACACTAAGGAAATGCATGGGAGAAAAAAAATATTATGTCAGGCAACGACTTTATTTTCATGTATTGTATTTTTTGTAAGCATTTGGACTCTATCTTTTTTATTTAAGAATCACACTAATATTTTTTGAAGTTTCTATAAATTTATTCATTTAACTCTAGGTTCCATTCTTTTAGAACAAATAACTAGGATGTTTACACATTTATTATGTCTAATCAAAATCCCATTTTTAAAAGAGGTTTTTTTTTAAAATAAAATAAAAATTAAATGACTTATTTAATAATTTATCTTACTTTTTTATTCAGTTTGGTCATTTATCTTTTAAAATGTTTAATTTGATTTATTTTTTCAGTTTAGTCATTTATCTTTTTAAAAAGTTTATTTTGTTATTTATATTATTTTTTGGTTAAGTTTAATCCTTTTTTTGTTTAGTTTGTTCTTTCAATCTATTTAAGATTGATATTATTAATCATTTAAAAATAACTTTTTATTCATTTTTCTCCCATTTGCCTCCACTTCATTTTTTTTTTAAAAAAAATCATTCTTAAATTATCAACAAAATCAATCTTAAATAGATGGAGATCAAACTGAAAAAAAAAATAAGATAAATGATGATAAAAGAAACTATTTTAAATGAACTAAATTGAATTAAAATAATAAAATAAAGAGTCAAATTAAATTTTTTAAGAGATAAAGAATCAAATTAAAAAAAAAAGATTAAATATGTCATTTGACCTAAAATAAACTTTAGTAACTATCTATTAAAAATATGATTTCAATTAATTAAAGAATATATATATATATATATATATATATATATATTCTAAATATTTATTGACTTAGTCGATAATTAATTTTTATAAAAAAAAAATCTTATCATTCATTTTTAGCATAAATTTCTCTGTTAATTATATTTTTTCTAATACAGAATTCTAATCCAACATCTTAAAAAATTAAAACTCATTTTTACTTCTATAATATTATGACTCATAACCAAACAAGTGAATATAATCATCGATCCAACAAGTATATTAATTAACGTCAAGTTATTTTACTTTAATAAAATATTTTGAGTTCAAGTATATAATTAGGTTAAATATTATGAAGGGAGACCTTCACTACCTAAAATTAATGATTCTGCCAACTTAATTCGAATTTTCTACAATAAATTGGATATTGTGGTCTATGGAAAAGAAAAACACTTGTGGGTAGGTTTCTCGCATGTGTTAACCAAGTTTGATAATGGCCATGGTGAATCAAATCCGTCATAGTTTCTTTATTTTTATTTATTTTTACACAGCCATCTCATAATTTAAAAAAGGGTAATTTTCGTTTTCCTTTTTTGATGATTGATCTTTCTACATCTCAGCTTTTCTTCCAGGCTTTTATCATTAAATTCTGACTTTCTCAAAACTTCGAGGACCCCAACGAACGATCTTGAGTTTTTCAAGGCTATTATAATAAAAGTCTATGTATGAGAAAGGCATAGAAAGATGACAGGCAGCACTGTCTCACGTTGGTTGTTTTCTGGTCTGCCCTATAAATAGATACGAACGACCTTTCAGCGGGAGCAATAACTGGCCAAAAGTAGTTGCCAGTTACGGTTGGAAAACCAAACCAAGTCCCTTTTTTTAACCATAAAAATGTTACTCATACTTCTTTACATGATTTTTAACATATATTTAATAAAATTTGTCATTCATTAAAAATATCATGAAATAATATATTTTCCTTCTAAGAACATACCCTGCTGCAACTAACTTAAAGTTGTTTAACTGATCCTATAATGCCACGTGAGTTTTAAGAATAACAAGTTTTTTTTTTCAAAGATGCAATCTTTAAATTTAAAATGGATTTTACAATTATCTCATAAACAACTGCTATGTAAATTGTTCTAACGATGAATTTGCATAACAAGTGAATCTTCAATTTAAGAACCTCGTAAGATAACTTTTTTAATTCTCCTTCAAACTTTTCAATTGTTTCGTTTTACTAAAAAAAATACAATTTTTTTTTCTAACTAGGAGATATTTGGATGTTTTATTTGATACTCAATTAATCATTTTTTATTTGATCAACCCATTTCATGATAAAATAATATTTTTAATTATAATTTCATGTCTAAATTAAAATGAATCCATGATCGATTCAATAATAAGGGACACTTAAAATAAATTTTAAGATAAATATTTAACTTTATATGAGATAAATAAGTTTTTTTTTCAACACCCACATAATTTATTTTAACATATAAGACATTTTTATAAGAACTAACTAAAAAAATTACTATTTTATTGATAGATCTAAAACTTAACCTTTAATTGTTTTAGTCTTGAACGAACCCTAACCAAACTTCACATCTTAATTAAAATATCTAAGCGTGGAATCACGTGGACAAACAACAACATTTTTGCAAATTTCAGCAATATAATTGATGTATTTGATGACAAAAGAATATGTCATTAATATATTATATTTGAAAATATTCCAAATATAGAGAAAGGCTACTTTTTGCAGAAAGCGAGTGACCCTCTCTCGGATTCACCACTCCAGCATATCAAATGTGCGAAAACAAAAAAAATATCTCCACCCTTGATGCCTGCACCACTAATATTATAATTAATCTCTTTAATTTTTTGTGTGGCCCTCACAAATGATAACACTCACCACTCCACCACGCGCACTCACCTTTCAAAGCACCATTTTTTCATTTGCGGTTTTTGATTGGAAGGTGTCATGCACAGCTAGCACTACTGTAGTAGTGTTGTTGTGTTGCCCCATTTTGGTTTCACGTAAGAGTAAGAAGAGGAAGTTACTATATGCAAGCAAGTTGGTTCATAAATGTCCAAAGCACCTGTCACAAACTGAGGGCTTAATAGGATGGCCCACGCACCTTTGCTTGTAGTGGGCCCTCCCAGAGAGACAGGGCCTAATCTTGGGTGATGGTGATGCGAAGATTGCATTGCCCTTTGCCAATTCCAATTTAGATAGGTCCCCATCACATCAAAACATTGCTGCATTATAGGAGAGAGAAAACCTCCCACACTTCTTCCATCAATTAGTCAACATTTTCTTTATATATATATATGTGCTCCTATTTTATGGAATCAAATGACTATGATATTTATTACTAATATTTTTCATTTATTAATGAAAAGTTTTAACATAGAGTACATACACAAACAAGGAAAATTATATCAATTTTACGTTGATTTCAGTCAAATTAAATTTAAATTTTTTAAGTAAAATATCTAATTCAAGTTATGAAAATAAAAAAAAACATGTTTAAAATGAAAATTTTCATTAAAAGCAATAAATCAAGTTCTCAATAAATACTATTGATAAAATCGATAAATATTTTACACTTATAATATGATAATAGATAAAAAAAAAGAGACTTTTTATTTATAAAACGATAATATTTTATGGGTATGGTTTTAAGAGTTTATTAGGGTTGTAATTTATAATTAACATGCTTCACAACTTAAATTTTTTTTTTATAAAGGTACTTACAAGTTACTAGTAAAGTTTTCACATTAACAATGAAATTTAGTCCATATAGGATATGAAGCTTACCTTACCAAATCAATTAGATCAACTCATCCAAGTTAAACCAAACAATGAAATCTACCACATACAACTAGCTATTGCAAAAAAAAAAAAAAAACAGAAAAATGGAGAGCTTTCAACCAAAATATTTTATCAAAAAAGATGCATAAAAAAGAAGGAAAGTTTGAAGAACAAGATGATAAGCTAGCACAGTCGCATGTGTACTTGTTCTAAACTTTTATTTTTTATGTTGTTTTGGATAATTAATTTCCAACCAAGTGTTTGTTTGAAATAGTTTATATTCTAAAAAAAATAATTGTTTGTCATTCAAATTTGTTTTAAAAAAATTCTCTTTTTTTTTTTTCAAACTATATATGTTGAACCAAACGCACGTTAAAACGAATCTAAGGCCTAGCTGTAAACTTGTTGTTTCAGTAATCCAACCGAGTCTAACAACCAACGAGGCCAGTTTTCAGTATGATTACTGATTGGAAAAGACATTCTGAATTGATGGAGGGCATCAATGAAAAAAGATGGTATATATATGCAGGGTACTCTCCAATCTGATTATGGACAAACACCCATAAATTTGATTGATTTAAAGGGCTGAGTTAATCACAAATAGGAAAGTCACGAACCTATCTCCAAATCAAGATTTGCAGTTTATTAATTGGGCCACACTTTTTTTTGGTGTCAACTCAATGTTAAAAGTGTATTTGATACGATATTTTTTTTATTAAATGTACACAAATTATGTCGACAACCATATGCAAGAGCCTCAATCAGCTGAGTACTCGAGTTTGGACACAAAAACATCCAAATTATCTATTATAATATAATCCAGCTTAAGAAAAATACCACTGATTAGAAATACATCATGGATCTCTCTCTCTCATCTTGGCGTTTCAAACATTCATATACAGGGGAGGGATTAATAGCTAGTTAAAGAAATTTATAGATAAACATTGATATAAGGGAAAGGAATCAAATTACATTAATTATTAATTTAATACTAGTTTTGTTGATTGTTTTGTTCCGCGGTGAAAGATTAGAGGCATGCTCATACTCACTTGGTTAAAAACTGATTTCACTCCTGATATATAATTGTTGTTGGTCCTAAAAAAATTTATACACTATAAAAATGAAACAAATTTAACTATCAATAGTATAACTATATATTATTTTAATTGTTTGTATAATTTTTTATTAAAATTAAACAACTAAAAGTATATAATTTATTTATTTTTAGTTCCTAAACATTTTAAGATTTTTAATTTTAATTTCTAAAATTTTTTTACTGCTCATCATCTCTTAAATTTATTTTATCCTTATTTTCAGTGCCTTAACTTTTTTTTCCGTCCTTACAAAAATTCCAAAAAAAGTTTAAAGACAAACAATATATAAAATCCTTAAAAAATCTCATTTTTTATATTTTGTCAATTTTAATATTTATCATTGATGTATCAATATAAGATTTTATAAATATAATTATATAACAAGAACTTTCAATTTCATGGTAGATTTTGATATAAAATTAATCAATAGAAATAATTAAATAATATAACTAGAAAAATATTTAAAATAGAATCTATATTTTATTTATATTAACATAGATAACAACTTTAGTATCTATGCCATTGATCCAAGTCAAATTGAATTCAAATTTCTTAAGCAAAAGTCTTGAATTCAAGTTTTAGAAATTTAAAAAAAAAAATGATATTTTGAATGAAGATCATCCTATAGATAATCAATCAAGTTTTGTAGGAGAGATTAATCATCAACAAATAAAATAGAGATGCTTCAATTCAGGTTTTGCATATAATATGACTATGAAAGACAAAGTCAATTGAATTTTATAATAAGATTAAAGAAAAGAAATAATAAAAAGTGGTGATAGGTAAAACAAAAACATTCGTGCAAAATAAATAAATTAGTTTTAATATTTTCATTCCGGCCTATATTTTGTTTCTATTCCATGGTCTTTTCTCTAGAATTTGTAGTTAAATTTAAAAAATCCCAAAGAACTCATTTGAGCAAATAAAATTAGCATCTCTAAAGATTTTATCTTATTGTCAATGAGGTTAGATAAGAGTTTGTTGATTCTGACTGTTGTTTGATTATTAGGTAAATTTGACACATTTGAGTTGTGACATTTTAGTTATCTCAAGTTTAATAATAAAAAATAATTTAAAAAATATCAACTCGCAAAATGTTTTTCTTTTAATATATGAAAAAAAAATAGATTTTGTTATGAATAATATTTTGTGGACATCTATATCTTTATTTATTTTTATTTGTATTTATCTTTTATAATTTGCGATTATTTTTTATATCTATAAGTAGGATATTTTTCTTGGAATTAATACGTATAATTATCATTCTCTTGACTCTCTTCTTCTTTACTTTTTTCTTATTCTCCTGAGGGATCATATTATATTTAACATATTATCACCACGATTATCTTCTTTGCATTTAGCAAATTTGCTATTGATATTTTAACTAGGAAGAGAAAGTTACATATCCACTTATATTCTTTTGAGTTCACATTTTTAGATAAAAATTTTCTTCTCCCAAATCATTTTATACATAAACTATAATGATACATATAATTATATTATTTATGTAAATTGTGAAATTTATTTAGATGTAATGTGTCTTGAAGACACTATTGAATAAATAAATTTTTAAATTATTTTGGTAAAAGATGAAAGAAAGAAATTTAGAGATTTTGTTTTCTTATTTGAAGTGGGAAAACAACACAAAAAGTGAAAAGAAAATAACATTTTTATTTCTATAAGTGAGAAAGTAGTCTTGTATTGATTTTTATTTATCTCTTCAATCTAACTTATATGGTTTATAATTGAATTAGTGTTATATTGAGTTTCCATGTATATATGTGTTGCATTAGAAAGGCTTTTAACTTCATACACGAAAATATTTTTTTGTTGATTCGCATATATATTCAGTGTTTTTTCCACTATTAAAACAAATAATTTTGGTTTAAAAGGTTTCATGATATATATATATATATATATATATATATATATATATATATATATATATATATATATATATATATATATGAATTTTATATCATTTGATTTGTTTTGTTGAATTGACTTATTAGCATATTAGGAATGCATTAACACAGTGCTCTTGTATATAATGTGTTGCAATGTTCATAAGTGTATCTTGGCAATTTATAATTGGTTTTCTAGTTCATACATGATAAACGTTGTCTTTCTTTTCATTATTATCTATTATTATAATATAATCAAATCAATATCATGGGATATATATTTCATATTAATTTAAGGAAGTTATTGATATTGATCAGATGTTTTATTTTGCAAAATTGTATGCTCATTATAATTTTAAGCTATTTTAATTCTAAATTTAAACATTTGAAAGATTATGTATATATTTTAAGATATATTGTTCGGAATCGGATTATTGAAATCGATTTAAACTAAACTTTTTATTTTTTCCTATAATGCCATTCTTTTTTTAGCTAATTTATCATTCTAATTATTTTTATTCTTATAATAGTATTTGAACATGTCAAATCTTGCAAAAATCAAGTTTGTGGCTCATTATGAAAAAAAAATACTTATCTTGGGTATTAGATAGATGCGGAAATACATTTACCTGCAAAGGGTCTTGAAGACTCTATCAAAGATGGAAATAAAGCCTCTAATCAAGATAAGACTAAAGCTACAATTTTTCATCGTCACCACCTTCATGAAGGGTTAAAGTTGGATATCTTAATGTGAAAGACCCACTTGTCCTTAGGAACCAGTTGAAAGAAAGATATGACTACCAGAAAACTGTCATACTTCCAAAAGCTCATTAGGAATGGATGCATTTATACTTATAGAATTTTGAATCTATTAGTGTTGCAGGAGCACATTGGTTGCATGAAAAGTGAAGAATATTTTTTCTAACATGTCCTCATAAGTTATTTTTTCTCCACATAAGGTCAATTTAGAAGTAATTCTAAATATCGCATAATTATACTCACTAACAGATTTAAAATCCTATAAGCGTAAATACATCCATTCATAACGAGCTTTCGAAAGTATCACAGTTTTCTAGTGGTCATATCGTTCTTTCAACTGGTTGCAAAGGACAAGTGAGTCTTTCACAGTAAGATATCCAACTTTAATCCTTCATGGTGGTGGCGATGAAAAATTGTAGCTTTAGTCTTATCTTGTTAGATGTTTTATTTTCATCTTTGATAGAGTCGTCAAGTCCCTTTGCAATGTTAAATTGGCTAAAAGTGTAGTTTAAATCGATTTCAACAATCTAATAATACATCTAAAAAATAATCACAAGGTTTTAATCGATTCTTTTCAATGTTTGAATTCAAAAAAAGAAAAAAAAATGCATACAGTTTAACAACACATTATCTTTTAATAACAAAATAATATCAATTGGGTTCATATATAGCAATTTTTGGTAATTATAAATTTGTATAATAAATATTTATTTACATGGGTTTGATTTTGCTTTTTAAATAAAATATGTATGCACACATGTTGCAAAAGGTATAATTACCAAAAATTGTTATATAACAAAGTACATACATAAATAAATGTATTTGTATTGATGAATAATTATATTTTGCTAGTAAATTAGTGAAAATTGATATATGAGGTCGTGTATACATAGTAACAAACATTAGTGTTTCAATAACACTAATACATGGTTATTTAGGATCAAGTACTTTTTCATTCTTTTCTCAATATCTAAAGGGATCATACTTAATATTTAGAGACCTTACAATCTTTGAAGTTTACAATGAATGTGATTTTTTCATATAAAACCTTTTAAGCATCTTTTCTATAAAAGCTTCTTGATGCACAAAAATTTTATTCTTCAAGTATCCAATTTCCCAAACAAAACTTTGTGTTTCCTGGGTCCTTCATCTCAAAATCTTTGTTTAATCAATGCTTTTGGAAGTTCTTCATGAGTTCCAAAAGTATTTATGTCATCTTCATAAATAACAATTACGTCAAATTCATTTCCATGTTTGTAGTAAAAATACATGGACAAATGAGATGATTTTATGTCCTTCTTTTATTGAATATTAATGAGAAGATTATATCCTATAGGAGTTCCTCATAATCTAGATTGTTTTAATCCATACAGAGACTTGATCAATTTGATAGGATAATCTTCTTAATAATTTGCACTACTGGGCAAATTATATCCTTTAGTAAGTTTCATACAAATGTCATTACCAATAAACCTATATAAATATGTTGTAACAATATTCATTAGATGAAAATTAAGCCTTTCATGTGTAACTAGACCAATTAAGTCTCACATCCACTATGGGTGAATATGTGTATTCAAAATTAATGTTAGGTCTTTGTGAAAATTCTTGAGCAACAAGTCATGCTTTATATCTCCCACTTTCTTGTTTTTCACAAAAATCTATTTGCATCCAATTAGTCTTACATCTTCAAGTGTATAACCTATAAGCCAACAAACTTAATTGTTTTTACATCTTCAAGTGTATAATCAACGATTCAAGTATATGAATTATATATTCAAAAATCTAACTAGTTTTATGCCTTCAAGTAGCACTATATGTCTAAAAATCTAACTAGTTTTTCATTTTCAGGTATATGGACTACATGTCCAAAAACCTAATTGTGTTTTACATCTTCATGTGTATAGATTACAAGTTAAAAAATTATTCATTTTGGGAAACGAGTTTAATTTTGCCTCAATTGAGTCTTTTCTATTTTGTCCAATCATTTCTTTGTCTACAATTTTTTTTATAGACATACTTGAGAGAGCGTTTCAGCCCCTTATGACGGTGGCCTCGATGGAGAAAGGGCTTGGCTGTGGCAACGAAGGGAGGCCGATGAGAAGCAAAGCAGGGGAAAAAAGATTCGGAGGTTAGGGACGAGCAACCTAAAGGATAAGCCCGAGATTGAGGGGTTTCAAGTCAATTTTTAGAGAAATCAACCACGACAGTTTTAAGAGAATCGCCCTTAACTAACAAAATTCAACAATGATTTTTCCAAAACCCGTTGTTAACAAGTCTTCTTAATTACAAAAATGTCATCACACATTTTTTTAAGACGATTTTAATAAAACCGTCGATGATCCAACGACGTGAAAAAACTTTTTTTTTAGTAGTGGCAAAAATTAATCATTCACATGTAACTCATAAACATGCGGGAATCTTCATTATCTTATCGATCAAGAGCATATCCACATTTATTGAATTAAATACCATTGTCTTCTCTCCCTCAGCTTTTGTGCACGTCTTAAACAAGAAACATTATACAGTACTAAATAAGATGTTTTTTCTTTTCTTTTCTTTTTTTAAAAAAAAGATGTTTTTGTTATGAGCGAGAGGAAGAAGATGGAATGCCTTGGTTCGAGGTCAAGGTCCCTCCTTACTAAACTAAGCTTTTTGGAAATATTTCTTTGCATTTTATTTATGCAGGCCATGTCTTTATATACAATGGGTCACACTACTACAATACGTAACTAACTTTTGCAGTGCCGTTACAACTAACTAACAGCTTGTAACTAACTAACAATCGTGCTAACTAACTAATGGCCATGCATGCAGCTTTACGTGAGATGTCTTCCTTGTTCTCTGTGCTGCTGGTGCTATCATTATCCCACCCTGGGAAAATCACCTTGTCCTCAAGGTGATGGGAGTGAAAAAAATCATCTCACTTCTCCCAAGTGGACTCTTTCGGCACAAGACCCACCTATTGCATTAAGACAAAACGAGTTGGTGGATTAGTTGAGGAATCCAGGCGGGAGTCAAGAATGGTTAAAGGTTTCATTATCAGTTGATTATAGAATGCGTCTGGTGGGAGAGAAGAGGTTGGTAACTCCAAAGAACCATGGTGAGGGCGTAATATGGAGCAGTGGAACATAGTGAGGGTGTATTTTGGATGTGGTGGCTTCGGTGGTGGTGGTGGATGTGGTGGCGGGTGTGGCGGCGGACGTCGTCGCCGATGACAAACGGGGCAAACCCAAGTCTTGACAGCGAAAAGAATCCAAACTAAGCGCGGATGAATCTGATGCTTGACGGCATCGTTGTCGAGCAAGATGGTGTCATTGCCATAAGGGATTTTGTGGCAATGGTTGTGGCGGTAACGACAGTGGGCGGTGCGGAGTGATAGAGGCAACGGATGACTGAGCTAGAAGAGACAGTTGATCGAATGAAAGCGGGGAACCATGGGTGCGACTATTTTGAGTTTGGGATGGTGGGAAACAGCCAAGGGAGGAGGAGCTGACGTGGGTGCTGTTGTTGGTGGTGGTTGTGCGACGGAGGATGGAGCTGACGTGGGTGCTGTTGTTGGTGGTGGTTGTGCAGAGGAGGATGGAGCTATCGCGAGCGGCGGGGGCAGCGGCGAAGTTGGCATGGTCGTGGGTGCGGTGAGCGTGGGTGACGGAGTTGGCTTAAACGGCGGGGGCAGCGGCGATGGTGATTGTAAGGAGGAAGAAGGGTAGTGATGGCCAGGTCGCCGAGGCAGTCTTAGGAGAAGGGCATCCAGTGAGGATTCGAGGCGGCGTTGAGCGGCATCAAGGTTGGCCAAGACAGCATCAAGGCGGTCCTCGGTAGCCAGGGAAGCTTCATTTGGCGAGTGACAGCTATGGAAGGCAGCCATGGACGAAGCTCCGTACGGCGAGTGGCAGCCAGCCATGGGTGCTCCGTACAACAAGTGGCAGCCATGGAAGGCAACCATGGGCAGCAGGTGGCTGTAGTGAGTGAGTATGGTTGAAGATAGGGGTTCCGGCAGGTAGAGGCAATCATGGATGGCAGGTCGGACCAATTGTTATGAGCGAGAGGAAGAAGATGGAATGTCTTGGTTCAAGGTCAATGTTCCTCCTTACTAAACTAAGCTTTCTCGAAATATTTCTCTACATTTTATTTATGCAGGCTATGTCTTTATATACAATGGGTCACACTGCTACAATACGTAACTAACTTTTGCAGTGCCGTTACAACTAACTAACAACTTGTAACTAACTAACAGTCGTGCTAACTAACTAATGACCATGCATGTAGCTTTACGTGAGATGTCTTCCTTGTTCTCTCTGCTGTTGGTGCTATCAGTTTTTTTAAACCCTAGGGGTTCCCGTGAGTAGAGAGAACAAATTAAGTTGCATGTATGATAGATCATAATAAATTCAAGCCAGAAACCACCACTAATTTTTTTTAGTGACCTTTTCTAACAATAGCATCAATAAAGTTTTGAACCTAAAACCTTAAACAAATTAATTACTTAAATTCCTTATTACTAATCCAATATTAGTAAGTTGAATACCAACAAATCCTTATTCTAAGTGGTTTCAAACTTAATCCTTTTAAATAAGATTTTGGATTCAAGTCACTAAAGGTGGTCAATCATAGTGATAAAAAATATTAGTGAATTTAGTGAAATAAATATAAAACATTTGTAAATATTTTTAATTTTAATAGTTTTTCGACCTTTAAAATGGGATACCATTTCATTCCCCTAAAATCTTGTTATTTAAAAAAATTGTTTATTTTTTTACTTCAGTTTTTTTTCTCAAAAAAAAACTTACTATTTATTCAAAACGGCAATGATGAAAGTAGAAGGGCTTTAAAAACATGCTACTTTTTCGCCAGAAAACACTTATTAAAGCTCAATTTATTTATTTATTTTACGATTATTAAAGCTCAATTAAAACCATCACAATACTGAAACCTATAAACCAATTATACACACTGACATAAAACCAACATACTATTAATGCCATTTAAGTGAATGATATTTTGAAGAATTAACATACACCAGCACACGCTTTCTACTTTCTCTAGTACCTTAATTAAAAACTTTGATTCAATGGCTCTCAAAAAAGAAAATTGCAAAAACGAATGACAGGGACATGCATATAGTTGGCATGAGAAAGTCGTGTATATACCTCCCAAAAAAAGAACATGATAAACTTACAAATAGGTTGCAGGACCACAAGATACTATTATTAGGTCGTAAATAATGAGACGTTCCTAGGTGTTTGATTTATTAGGTGCAAAAACAAAGACGTGCATGTGTAGCAACTAAGATATACCTCTTGAGTAGGTTTCATGTATAATAACTAATTAAATCAAAGTTTAATTTGTTTCCCATGAAAACAAACCAAACTGTCCTTGTAAGATATAAACTCGCCATTTGTCATTGTAGCCAACAAACATATCCCTTTCTACCTTTCTGATCATATACTAGTGGCCGATCTAGCAAGCATAATTTGCATAAAAGTAATGAGATTGAAAAGGAATAGGAATAGGATTGCCCATTTAATGAGAGAGAGAGAGAGAGAGAGAGAGAGAGAGAGAGAGGACTAGGGAAGGGTAATGAATATCATGCAAATTCTTTTTCAATTTTATAAAATTTAAAATTTTTTTTGGAGAAAATTATAAAGTTTTTAATATAATATATTACTGAATATGTGAATCATTTGATAAAATTATCTTAGTTTAATAAGTATTTTCAAATTCAAATTCTTAATATGCTTGCAGTTGCAGTGTCTAGACAGAGTTTTACGATTCCTAGTAATTATATACATGAGTGACTCGAGTAAGTGTTATTCTAGATTCCTACTAAGTATCGTCCTAAATAATTCCTAGCAATCATCTGTCAAAATTCAAATTATATTATGAGACAGGAGAAGTATTTAACTTATGTGTCGTGTCAAAATTCAAGACTTAAATAATACATTACAACTAAACATTGGATTAGCAGCAGACCATTAGACAGTCATGTTGTTGCAAGTAGACGTTTTAAAAAAAATAACAACATAATAAAAGCATTGATCTAATATAAAAAAATAATTATAATCGATGACTATCCTCATTACTTTATATGCTTCAAAACAAAAAATATATTCCAAATATGTGTTTAATCTCTCACTTTATCTCACATTTTTCAAATTTAAATGCAAGTGACAACCAAGTCATTGCTAGCAGGCAATTACCAAGTTGTTCCTTCAATCCATTTTATTTTCACCATCAGCTCATTCCCTCTCGTTGTGAGGTACTTTTTCTTTATGTTTTTCTCTCTCTTTCTTTTCTTTCACCTGTTGATAGATGACTACTACTGGTACATTCGCACGGATAAGTTGAAAAGTAAAAATTTCAATGTGCGAACTACAATTATAATATTATACAATATTATTATTTATTTAAGTTGAAAGTAACTAAATGAGGTAAAAAATAATATAAGCTAAAAAGCGAATCATTGGTATGTATAAATTAAATTGGATGATGATGCAAAAGGAAAATAGATATTATATACCAAAATTATATTGATTAAGACACAAATAATCACAAAAAATTCATACCTGACTATCAAACAAAATCATTTTGAATCTTCCAATTGTATTTCCATTAACGTGCTCAATTGTTTTTCATAGCTTACTGACTTGAGCCTTCACAGCCCAACAAGTAATAGAAGGAGTAGTAGCCTTCACTGGGATTAACGTATCCTGAAACTGCCATCACTTTAGCACAAAGGTGTTTCGAAGGCAGTTGTGTTGTGTTCTTCTGCAATTAGCTTGGTGAAATCAGATTACTCACAATCACACCAATGCACCTCTATTGTATCCTTCTGCAATGCAATTTCTTACTTCACAATATTTGTAATCCCAAGAGTTTTAGCCTATCATTACATAAGCACGAAAGTTAGTAGCCTCTACCAGTAGTGATTGTTGCAATCTACGTATCTCAAAGCTAAAAGATCTTCGTCTACAACTGTCTAGTGCACAAGTCAATAGCTTTAACTACAAATGTGCTTTAATCCATCACGTCTATCATTGTTAATATGATTGTGTAGT
Source organism: Glycine soja (assembly GCF_004193775.1). Lineage (NCBI taxonomy): Eukaryota > Viridiplantae > Streptophyta > Magnoliopsida > Fabales > Fabaceae > Glycine > Glycine soja. The sequence goes on along the minus strand of NC_041012.1, from coordinate 24,772,127 downwards.
TGAAGTATGGAAAAACACTTTATCCGGATTTTTGGCTAGTTGTTGTCAATTATGACTGTCAATCAAGTGATCCCATTTTAACTTATCAATTACAAATTGATATATATTAAGTCTGGTTACATTATATTAATGTTTCTAAAATCACCAAACACTTACCAATTTATTCGTCATCCTGTTGTTAACTATATGGACCAAATAACAAAAAAAGCTTCAAGTTTAATTTATATTTTCAACGTATTAAACACTAGTAAATAATTATATAACAAAATTAACTCAAATTACAAAATCACAAAATATAACATACAATATTGACCACTACATTAAATTAATATTACAACCCATAAATGTTTTGTCCATGTTTTACGCATTTCACCACAACACGTGTGATAATGTGCTCAAAATAACCATATAACTAATTACATTAGTTCATATTAACAAAAAAAAAATAAGGAAGGTTTGCAATTTTAACAGTGGATCATGGTGATCATTCAGTCTTGATATGCTTTTTGTCTAGCCTAGCTGAGGATAATTGTATGGATGATAAATCTTCGAATGGTATTCCATCTAGTTGACTTTGAAACAGTGGCAAAATGCGCTTAGCCGGTGTGATGGATTCCAGCAGTGTTGGATCAGACTCAGTAGTGGCTGATAAATATTACTACAACATATGATATATATTCAATCAATAACTGACCATTAAAATAGTACAAAATAAAATAAGTGGCAGATCAACATTGACAAAATTATTCTATAAATCCTAAAGATGCTTGACACTTTAAAAAACAACCCAATGAATGAAAACAACAAATAACTTATACTATCACCAACATCATTAATATTGTGCATCATCGATACACAAGGCGAAGCTTCATCCTTAATAATAAAAAAACCAAGGTAGTTATTAGTAACTAACATAATGAATATTAAACACGTCAACAACTAAAAATACCTTACATAATACTGTAAGGTTGGAAGCTTTGAAAGAACAAATTTGATTAAATCATCATCATCAAATAACTAAGACACAGAATGACGTGTATTGCCAGGGACAACCTTAAATCTGAATGCTAATCTTTTGCCCAGAACATGATCAAGTTCTTTTGGTATATCTCTGCATCAAATACTCCATCCTATGTAATTAGATTTATGGAGCCATTAATTTTTAACATACCATTACAATACTATCCATCCAAAATGAATACACAGACTCAGTATCAATATTCTTTACCTCATTAATCATTTTCTGCTTAATCTCATCTGCAGTCTCCTTTATCAGAGCATAACATTCTCGATCCCATAGTGTAAAAATTGCATACTCATTAGGTTGACCAACTCTGACATCCACGCAAAACCTATGACACAAATTGGTGAATCAATAGCTAGACACATAAATAACAAAATTCATTCACTGCAAGTTGTTATTTGAACATGCATGTCACAACATGCAACTTACTTTGCAACTGTACTTGCACTCTTATTACCACATTCAACACAAAAAAGCGACGAACCTTCGCCATCATCTTTTTTGTTACATTTGGGGCACCCATCATAGATCCACCCATTGGCTACCAACAACTTGCTTAAAGTAGCCACAGTGACGCACATACACTCCTACAACAAAAATGATTCTTTATAAAAATGAATTACAATATTTCAAACCCAATGAACGTATCAAATATTATCTCAAACCTTTTTCAATTGGCTAAGTTCATCAAAGCATTTCACTTGAGCATTATGCAGAAATCGATCTGCAAGAGAATATTACACTGAAGATCCCGAACTTTGAATTTATATTTGGGTACACAGAACCGTTGTTAGTTATGTCGGATCAATTCTTAAATAAGTAAACATATGTACTGATAAATAAATTTAAAATGTTCATAACTAAATCACAACATAGAATGAAGTATCATGAATGAACTGGCGAACCGATCCTTGAATTCCAGAATTTCTTTCATTTCAGTATTCACAAAAATTTGAGAACCATACATTGAATTCTGGATTGCTATTGGATAAGTGCCTATAGAAAATGAAAAAAGTTTATATTAGTTCAAAATGAAATGTATATTTAGAAAAATGCACTTACAATGAAACAACAACCTCTTGCTTCTTTGATTTTAGCCAGATTGAGCAACAACACCACAGGACCAGAAATATGTCTATCAAAACAATCCTTAAACTCCAGAGCCAGTGACTCCCACAAAGTACAACTCATGATACTTCCACTGTGTCACATTAAAAATTAATTATTCATGCAGCTAACATTTAAAACTAACTCAAGTTTCTATATTTGTAAATAATAATGAATATCATCCATCTTTCATTGTAAATACAACTTTCTTTGGCTTGCCATGCAGATTTCACTATCCAATCTCAACAACCTCACCAATAACATCTTTAAAAAAAACCCATCATTGGAGAGAACAACGACACTAACATGTAAAGTTGTTCAATAAGCACATATTCAAAAATTGCACCTAATAAAAAGCTAGTGTTGGTTGAGTCACTTACAATGTCATCAAACATTGTGAAGTTGTACATTGTTTTAGGTATTTCTAGTATTTTGTGAGGTGTGACTTTAGTTGTCTTTACAAAATTTATTTTAAAGCCATGCCGTGTTGCTTTATAATGACCACTATTCTTTTCTACTTCAAAGTTCTTAATAACATAAGTATGACCAACATCAAAAATTACATTGTCGAGTTGAACATCAACATTCCTCATTTGTGCTAGAATTTTATCACCCTGGACAATCAACATGAGAAATGATAGTTTAAAAAAAAAATTGCTATAAACAACTATCAACAACTAATCCATACAACATATCCAGTAAAAATCTGTTAACCTAACCTTCTTGTCAACTAAAATTAGCTCAACAATAGATTTAGGCGATCTTGGTATAGTCCACATGTTTATCACTCGAACAATAATCTTGCAAGTTTCCTTTTGGTCATCTATTTCAGCTATGGATTTCAACCTACAAAACAATGCTACACAAATACACAAATTAAAATTATTCCAAACAAAACCACTACACGTGCCAGCTATTATTAATACAATCACCACAACTTAAAGGAATTGCTTGAAATCCATACCAGTTGTCATTAAACTTTCAACACCAATTGCAAAAATTCCAAATATCCAAAACATGATTGTCAGAAAACACATTAAACATCCATTAGTCTAAATGAGTCCATATACAAAGCGATACGCACTTACAAAGCAGGGTGAGGTTGTTAATCTGACACTTGTAGAAGCTTCCTGCAACATAAAATAAAAATGCAGAATAAACCAAATGTTAATGCATATAGAATCACTGTAATATAGTAAACACACAGAAACTAAAAAATAAAACTCTTTATAGTACATAGAACAACATTATTCTATCTTCAAAACAGAACATGACCCTTACCAATTGATGTTAGCTTGTTGAATAACCACAGTTCAACAACCTTTGTACAACAGATAATCAAACTGCAAAATTCCATTTAGGTTGTCGAGCATCCAACTGGAATCGAGAAATGAGATTGAAAGAAAACTAATGGGAAGCTACGCACAAATGTTGAAACAAAAATAGAACAACTGGTATCTGTTTGGAATTTTTGCTATGAAGTGCATAATGAAGATAGCTGACTCAAGTCACCTCGTAGCTTTGGAAGCTAGTGAGAAGAAAGCTATGAGATTTGAAATTGGAATTTGAAATAAACCATAAAATGAAGGAACGAAGCAGATGAGGAAGCTCAGCGTGAGTAGATGCAGTTGAGGCTTGTCGATGTGACCTCCTAAGTTTGCAACCTAGCGTTGTTGTAGCCTGACCTATTAATTTCAAAATGAAATTTGAACAAAAAATGTGAAACAATGAAACGAACATGAAGAGGAACAAAGTCAAGACAGGAAGCAAGCGGGAGAAATAAAATAATGCCAAAAAATAAAAGAGATGACACGTGAAAGAGTTTATTGTTCTTTTATTACTAAAGATAGATTAGTCGGTGGTTGTAAGTGACTTGAAGCATTAACATAGAAATGCAATGAATGCTTGGACTTGTGGTGGCTTCCGGCAAGGTGGTGACTCCCTCTCCCCCACTCTCTCTTTTCTACAGGATTTTATAAAGAACTAGACCAAATGACCCATAGCAAAAAAAAAAAAGCAAAACAGAGACCTAATTTATAATGCAAATAAAAGAAAAATAAAAAAAATTGAGAATGGAGCAGAACACAACACGTGGAGTTCTTGGTTTGGAGGTTGTACAGATTTAGTATATATCTGTTGACTATTGATAATTTTTCATGAACTATCATTGCAAGAAAATTTAGTCAATTAATTAAAAACATCCTATCCTGGCTTTTAAAATTGTTATTATAGAAGTCAACCAATATATGATTCTTATGTTTGGATAAAAATTTAAAAAATAATTGTGCACTGCCAGAAATTAAAATTAAATTCTTATATGTTTAATTGCTATTCTTTTCAGGACATGAATAAAAGTGTATTTTTCAATTTTATTTTAAAATATACATTTTTCTTTCTTGAAGAATGACGAGTACATGTTTCAGGTGACTATTTTAATGTAAACGAATATTTTAAATATTATTTTTCTTCTTGTGATTCTCATCGTCATATTTTTTATGTACACAAAAACGATATTATAAGAAGGTTTCTTCTATACTATTAGGCATGACGCCAGTGGCATATAGGCTTGAGCAATGTCGACCCCAAAAATTCTTGTCGTGGTTACTAACAAATTTTTAACATGTATGTATCAATTCTATGAGTTTGGAAAATTAAATAAAAAATAGATGAAATTTTAAAATAAATAATAAAAAATATTTAAATTTCATTAATTAGCTTCTAAAATATTAAATCAAGTCGATGATAAGATGTATAAATCTGATATTAAAAGCTGTAGGAAAAAAATTGAAAAAACTTCCTAATTTTTTATCATTGTTTTATATAATGTAATAATAAAGTTTGAAGTTATAGAAATAATCAAAGTTTCTTATCATTAAACTGACTTTAGTAGGTCACAATTATTCACTATTGTTAAAAGATTCATTTTTATTAAAAAATTAAATATAACTTATATTAAAAGATTCAGCCCAATATAACTATTTAGTCTATTATAAGGCGTTATGAATGAAATTTAGTTTAGTTGATTGAGTATAGTTCGTGAGTGTTTTAAATTATTTGATACTATATTTAATTTTTACGCATAAAACATGATTTATTACTTTAAGAGTATTTGATTTTTTTATGTTTTAATTTGGAAAATGACTCTGTTACTTTTAACTTTTTAAAGATTGAAATTTTAAATTAATTTTTCACACCTTCATCATTTTTATTTATTTTCTCTTCTATTATATTTATATTTTATTAAAAATAATTATGTATTTTATAATTTATTTCTTATATTAATTTTACTTAAATTTAAATATGTATACAATATATGAAATATTTTTCTGTATAAAAAAGGTAAATGATGCAAAAAAAAAAATCTCCCTTTATTACAAAATAAGTGTCACAATTGAAAAAGAAAAATTATTTCAAAATAAGTATGGCATTTAACTTTTTAATGTAATATTAGTTATTTTTTTCTATTAATATTTTTAACAAGTGTCATTTTAATTTTTTAATATAATTTTAATATTATGGTTAATTTTGTTAAATTATTACTATCTTTTATTTATTTATTAATTTTTCTTAATTAATATAAAATAATTTAAAATTAGACTTAATTTGAGACGGAGGAAGTATTTTAGATATTACTAATTAAATTTTACTCAGAATAGGATATCTTTAGATGTATTTAATTTATGCAATTAAAATTCGATTAAAACCCATTTGAAGGTGGTTAAAGACATGTGTACCTGATACAAAGAAATGCATGATTATTGAAATTTTCTAAACCATTCCCTTTAAGATTGCTTTTTATGTAAAGACTGTAAAGGGTTGGAATACTCCTCTAGATTGCATGATTACTTGATACAAAGATACCTCTTTGCTTATTATTTTTTAATATTAAAATTATACTTAGATTAAAAAACAAAATATGCCAAAATGTATATAAATTATAAGAAGAAATATAATTCTTTTTCAAACTATTTTATGGTGAATAAAAGGAGGTGGATCTTCTCCATTATTTAAAAAATAGAAATTTACATTTCTACTTTTCTCCGCACAACATTGGTTGTTACGCGTACATGGTACGTCATGTCCCCTGTATTTATCGTGTTGTTCTTCTTCTCTTTGTAGTTATCATCAAAATTCTCACTTTGTCCTGTGTAAACACTAGATGCATATCATTGGACTAATAATTTATTTATTAAAAAAATGAATGAAAATGACTTTTAAACTTTGATAATTTTATCATCTCCAATTATAATTTAATAAATGAATAATATGTGCACAAATTATATTGTTATTTAATTACAAAACTATCATATATGAACAATTTATTAATTTTTATAATAATTATTTTATAAGTTATACTGGAAAAATTTATGATTGATTAATGATACACTTTTACAGAAATCAAACTTTTGAATTAACTTTCATATAAAATTTCTTATACTACTAAAACTGTATATCTATTAATATATTTCATCCCTAGATTTGGATAAGAAGGTTATCTAGTGGTATTAGAAGAGGTTTGAACAAATTATACTCTTTTGTATATTTATATACTTTTTTAAAATGAATGAAAATGACTTATAAACTTTGATAATTTTATACTTTACAACTATAATTTAATAAATGAATAATATGTGTACAATTTATATTACTATTTAATCAAAAAATTATCATATATGATAATTTTATTAATTTTTATAATAATTATTTTATAAATTATATTTATTAAAAAGATGAATAAAAATAACTTATAAACTTTGACATTTAACCCTCTCCAACTATAATTTAATAAATGAATAATATGTGTACAAATTATATTGTTATTTAATCATAAAATTATCATATATGATAAAATTATTCATTTTTATAATAATTATTTTATAAGTTATATTGAAAAAAAATTATGATTGATTAATGATACAAAAACTTGTACAGAAGTCAAACTTTTGAATTAACTTTCATATAAAATATCTTATACTACTAAAATTAATATATCTATTATTATATTTCGTCTCTAGGTTTAGATAAGAAGATTATCTCATGGTATTAGACTGTTTCATCAGACTATACTCTTTTATATATTTATATAATCTTTTAAAATGAATAAAAATGACTTATAAACTTTGAAAATTTTACCCTCTCCAACTATAATATAATAAATGAATAATATGTGCACAAATTATATTGTTATTTACTCACAAAATTATTGCATATGATAAATTTATTATTTTTTATAATAATTATTTTATAAGTTATATTAGAAAAAATTTATGATCGATTAATGATTCAAAAACTTTTACATAAATCAAACTTTTGAATTAACTTTCATATAAAATTTCTTATACTACTAAAATTGTTATATCTATTATTATATTTTGTCTGCGGTTTAGATAAGGAGTTCATCCCATGGTATTAGAAAATATTGGCAAATTATACTCTTTTACATATTTAAATGGGTGTTTTTGCTAGCATACTCTTTTATATATTTATATACTCTTTTATATATATATATATATATATATATATATATATTAAATTATAAAACATATTTTTAATGATGAGAAATCACTTCAAATAAATTATGATATCATTAACATAAAGAATAAGTGAAACTAAAAATAACTTTTAAAACATTTAAAGGACTAATAAAAAAATATTTTTTGAAGGATTACAAAAAATTATCAAATTTCAAAAAATATATTTAAGCTTTAGAAAAACTAATCCCTAATACTAAAATGTATATCAAAAGAAAATATCTATACTAAAACAAACAAACAAACTACTCCATTAAGGGTGTGTTTTTTTACTGAAAAAACGTGTAGAGTCACAGTCATTGTCTATGAATATTATTATGGTGAAAATAGTAAAAAGACAAAAAAAAAATAATAACACCTACCAGTCAACCAAGTGAGAGCAGAAGTGTAATTTTGTTATACTATTCCTTAATATAATTTTATATAGATATAGATAAATATTATTATACTTCTTTTTGCACTCAGAAAAAAAAACATATTTCTCTTATATCTTATCTAATTATTTAACATATTACTTTTCATAAAAAAATTAACATATTGAAATAGTATATTGGAATATAAAAAAAGAATAGGAAAGAAAAAAAATTATTATATTATTAATTCAATCGCAGTGCTCCTTCGAATAATAATAAGAATAAATAAATAAATAAAAAGATAGAGAAAATAAAAATATAAGTTTTTCCAGCCACTAACCCCGCTTCCCATTTTTAACCGTGTTAAAATAAAACTGAAAAAATCAGAAAAATGATAGAGGGTGAAAAAAACACTGAAATGGCCCACTTGCTGTCTCTTCCTGCCTCTGGTGGGCTTCAATCACACTTTGATGATCGAATGTCACAAACAAATGCAAAAAGTTTTAGAAATAGTGAATTGACAAAATTAACCTCAAATTGGACACGTGTAAGTCAATCAAGTGAGAGCAGAAGTGTAATTTTACTGAACTATTTTTTTATAAAGTTTTATATAGAATATAGATTTGTTTCTATTTCTTTATGTAGTTTTATATAGAATATAGATTTGTTTTTTTTTTTATAAAAGAAATGGCATTTAGAGTTCCCATTATATTACACTTTTTTTTAAAATAAAGCGGTAGACATAATGACACTGTCAATACTATTGGTGGGAGGGTGTCAGTAGAAATTCACCTAAAAAAATATTATTTAAGTCAAAATTACAAGTAATTTTAGTTAATTGGATATACATAATTAGTCCTCAATGTCATGATGATCTTCCTAAAAACATTATTCACCAAATTAAATAGAAAAAGTGACATAAAAAAATCGAACTTACATCTATAAAAAAATAATAAGGATCCATACTAAATCTTCAACTACTAGTGTTAGCTTGCATAGCATATTTACATTATATTACATTTAGGTGAGGTATTAAAAATTAATATAAGTCATGCAAATCTAATTTAATGGACATAAGAGTAGATGTGTGATAGTATCATTTTAGATTTGTGCTGAGGAACTTAGCATATAATCTTTGCTTTTACACTCCGTTTCTTTTTGCTTTATTATGGATAGATGCGTTGACAGTTGCAATTGTTGCTGGGATTGGTTGATGCTAATGCTGAGAAACAGAATCATGATTATTACATGAAAGGTGTCGGATAGCTACGATGAAATAATAATAATAATAATAATAATAATAATAATAATGAATGTAATGCGTGAAGCAGGAAGTGACAAGATGCTGCCCCGTGACCACATGGTCCAATTCCAATCACACTGTTAGCTAGGGCTACGGGGACCCAAATCCATTATGCATTATTCAACGTCATTAGAAAGGTGGGGTTTGTTTCGATAATGATTTCCCCATGCTACAAACAAAGCACTAGTGCTCTTACACCTGAATCCATATATAAAAATCCTTCTTACTCCCCACTCATCTAACATTTGTGATAGATAGATATACACCAGATAGTAAAATATGTTTTGGCAGCGGTTGTGGGTGTTAATTAAGTGATTTATAATTTGAATATTGTTTAATTTTTAAATATGAAATAAATTATATTGGGAAGTGAGTATTTATTTGATGTATGCTTAAAGTTATTGATAAAGATTTATCAGTATTTTTAATAAAGATAATTTCGTACTAATATTATCATTAAAAAAATAGTAAAATATTCAACCAAAAAATATTTATTTTTAATGTGAGAATGAACAAAAAGAATATTAATTATTAATTTGATCACTAAAAATTCAAATTAAGAAATTGTATAAATTTTAAAATATTTTTTATCATGTTATGGGGTGAAGTATTATTAATTTTATTTTTAAATTAAAATTTCTTATAAAATGAATTAAGTTCAAATAATTTAATTTACAATAAACTATAAATAGATTTTACTATTAAATTATATATCTATGAATATTTAAATTATTTGAAATTTAATTTACATGTTCATCAGAATAATATAACAAATTAATTACTGTATTAATAAAATTTACCACATAAAAATTATTAAAAGTGTGAATTTGTTACACACCACATTAATAGATCACGTGTTTGTGTGTATTTTTAGAGAGAGAGAGGGGACCAGGGGTAAACAGATCTTAGGGGGCAAGCATGGATTTTGGTTCCCTTTAAATTTTTACTAATAAGTTATATAGACATTTTAATCTTTTATATAAAACAAAGGAGTAATTGGCATGAATGTCAATTATTTATGTAAAATTATACGTTTAATGATATTTTAGAAGAAAATAAACTTTGTTATTTCAATCATAAAGTCGTGTAGATATTTAATTATATTTCTTTTATAAGCAGATATTAATTATATTCTAAATAACACATCGTGCTTTAGTTTTTTTTTTTTTTTTACATCTATCGTGCTTTAGTTTAATAAATTAAATTATTAATTTACCTTTAAATTATATAATTGTTTGTAAACATGATATGTTTTATAAGAGTTGTTAATCTATTTATTAAGTTGAAAAATATTTTTATAAAATGTTATTAAATGTTTAAATTTTAAGAAAATTGAACAAGTAGCCAATTGATCCTATTTCCATAGAAATTAAAGAAATATGCATCTTAATTACATTTGTTGAAATTTGATTATATTTTACCCTTTTCATAATTTATTTTAAAGAAAACAGGCAATATTACTATCTTGAGTAATTTTATATTATTCTAATGATGATTTATAATTAATTGGGGGTACAAAAGTTTTTATACTAACAAGATCATTGAACTATTTTTTTAATTCATTCTCTTTCTATTTTTACACACGGACACACGTACATATATACACATATTTAATTTACTAAAATTATGAGCAAGTTATAGAAACCTCCAATGAGATATGTATTATTTATATATGTATTTCTTTCTGTTTTTTACACTACACAAACCCCCCTAGCTTTTATAATCCATTACACTTGTACCCCTTTCATCATTAATGGTGTTAACTTTCTTTATTTTTTAGAGAGTAAATAGGTATTTTAGTTCCCGACTTTATAATCATTTTGCATATTAATCCCTAACTTATTGAAATGTTAAAAATAATCACTATCTTTATATCCGTTATGCAAATAAGTCCCTACTGTTAAAATTTAATTTCCTCTGTTAGTCAAATATCTATGTGGCAAACCTTAGTCCATGTAAGCAAACCCATGTGGCAAGTTTGAGTCCATGTCAGCAATCCCATGTGGTGGCAAGGACTGAATTGAAAAATTAGGAAAAGTTAGGTTGCATTCAAAAATGAAGTAAACGCATTTTCCCCCCAAACGCATTTTCATTGTCTTATTGTGATTTGTAGGGTTTTTTAACTGTTCTCACTTTGCTCTTTCCTCGACTGCATTCCCTTTGTCGGTGATTGTGAGTCTTCGCGCTTGACAGTCAGGTTCGTGGTTGTTTTGTGTTCGTTTTTGTTTGCATTGTTTTCGTGGATTCATTTGGGGTTTTATATGTTGAAGGGTTTTCATTTGAATTGTCTTCGCGCTTCGCAGTGAGGTTTATGGTCCTTTATTATTTTGATTTATGATGCTCTGTTTTTATAGATGACATTGCATTTTGTTGTGTGATGTGCCTATGTTTGAGTTAGTTTTTTTATTTCCTAATATATGACAATGTTTGTGGTTTCTGATTGTGTAGAATGAATGACAATATAACTTTAATATTGCACCATGGAGGAAGATTCACTCCACGTGCCAGTGATGGAAAGGTTGAATATATAGGCGGAGAATTTGACGTTTGGGAAGATATATCTGCAGATTGCATGAACACATTTATATTATATGATCTGGTGAAAGCTTGTAAGAAAGTATAGCAATATAGGAGATTGTTTTTGGTTGATTGATAAGGACTTAGATTTTAATCATGGGTTAAGGAGTTGTACAACAGATGGAAATATATTATACTTAGTGAGGGATGCTTTGGAAAATGAGAATGAGATAAATGTTTATTTTCATCATGAAGTAGATCCAATTTTAGAAGAAGTTCCACAGATGTTATACTTGGAATGTCATCCAATTCCAGAAGCTGTTGAGAATGAGGATGATTTACATGATGTACCTATTGTTGGTCTTGAGGAAGGTAAGTTTTAATTCATCCGTACTTGGTCCAACATGGTTACCATAATTTTGGAATTTAATTTTTATAATTAATAAATATAATTTATTTGTACTTGATCACCATTGATGCAGATGTTGGTGGTGGAAAGAAAGGTATTAATGTGGACACTGGTGCTGGTGAGCAAAGAGATGTTGGTGGTGAAGAGAGAGATGTTGGTGCTGGTGAGCAGAGAGATGTTGGTGGTGGTGAGGAGGAAAAGGTTGGTAATCCTAATAATGAAGATGACAATGATGAGTGGTTTACAGATTTCTCTTATATGAGGAAGGAAGTTGAAGTTGAAGTTGAAACAGATGGTTATCATTTAGAGGAGCTCAAAAACCAATTAGTAGTGATGATGAAGATGGGGATGTTGACAAAGTTTATTCTCAATATAATGAAAGTATTCGAGTTGGTGAACAGATGTTGGAATTAGGGATGGAGTTTGGTACTCTGGCTGAATTTAAATCTGCCTTGAGGGAGTATAGCATATTCATGGACAGAGAGTTCAAGTGGAAGAAGAATGATAAACAGAGGGCTAGAGCAAAATGCAAGAAGGCATGCTGTGATTGGGAGATCTACTGTGCAAAGAATGAACTCGGAAACTCTTTTCAGATCAAGTCATTTAAGCATGAGCATAATTGCTGCAAAGAAATGAACAACAAACAAGCAAATAGAGAGTGGGTGGTCAGCAAACTTGAGGCCAAACTCAGAATCCAGCCAACCCTTAAATGTGCTGAAGCTTTGGATTATTTCAAGCAAGAGTTTGGAGTTCACATTGAAGTTACAAAGATGTGGAGAGCCATGGAAGAAGCAAAGCAACTAGTGGAAGGGAGTGAGAGGAAACAATATGCCAAAGTATTTGATTATGCACACGAGTTGTTGAGGAGCAATCCTGGATCAACAATTAAGATCAACACAGTGCCAAGTCTAGAAGGTCCACCACAATTTCAGAGGCTATATATTTGTCTTGCTGGCTGTAAGAAGGGGTTTGTTGCTAGATGTAGACCATTCATAGGTCTAGATGGATGTTTCATAAAGAGTGAATTTGGAGGAAACTTGCTCTTTGTTGTTGGGGTTGATGACAATAACCACATCTTTGTTATTGCTTATGTTGTGGTGGACATGGAGAACAAAGACTAGAAAAAGAGATTCATTTTGCTAATCAATGGACTCCAATTTGGTGTGGTGATAATATGGGCGTGAGATATGATGTCCACATGTGGGGGAAAAAGGTTGAGGTCAGTTTAGTTGAATGGACATGCACTTGTAGAGTTTGGCAGCTAACAGGTTGATTCGTAACCTACATGTGTGCTGATTTTACAACTTTGATGTAGGGATGCCAAACCGACATGTCATTGCAACAATAAGTCACAAAGGAGGCAAGCCCGAGGACATGAGTCATGAGTGGCTGTCAATAGAGGCTTATAATAAGACATACCACCATTTTATTGAACCAGTCCAAGGACCACATTATTGGGCCCAGACACAGCATGCACAACCTGTTCCACCACATAAAAAGGTCAAAAGAGGAAGGCCTATGAAAAATAGAATGAGATCTGTAGATGAACACAATGTCATAAGACATAGGCTAAAGAGGAAATTGTCTGACTTTACATGTGGAAGGTGTGGCCAAACCAATCATAACATCAGAAGCTACAAAAACATTGGAGTTCCTATTAGGCCAAAGAAATATGTTGCACCACCAACTTCAAATGAGGATGATGACCTACTAGCTCAAGATGAGCAAGCTTTGAATGAGGCTAAAGAAGCTGTTATCTCAGCCTAATTTGTCACAAGATAGTGACATGGAGTTCATGGTAAATATTTGTCACAACAAAGTATTTTTATCTCAACCTAATTTGTTGCAGCACTCCATTTTTATACATTACAAGTGTTATTCATGTTTGGCATTTGCATGTAGGTCCCTACAACTATTGTTCCACCAGTAGCAAGGAATAAGCTAAACATAACAAGACCCAAACAAAGGAAGGTTGCTGATAAAGATGATGTAGTATAAAAAATGATGAAAACTGAAGACCCATTTTTTGTTTTATTTTGTTATTAGGATGTGTAGTTGTATATGACTAATTTTTATTTTGTTATTAGGATTCAATAGTTGGATATTTTGAAAGCTTAAATGATGTAAACATTATGGTACTTATATATGAAAGCTTGTAACTACCATGCTTTGATATGTGAAATGAAATTATGGCTGAGCCATGTTGGTTCTCTGGTTTAGGAAGTGTCAAATGATATTTGTTAGCAGTTCTTTGGACTAGGACCACTGTTAAACCTTACATCAGCTTCTAGACTTTGAAAAATAATCACATGATTTAATGTCAAGTTTCTTCTCTTTCTTTTATAATTTACACATTGTTTTGGATTTGGAGTTGGAGTAGGACCACCTGGTTTAGTACTACTTCAATAACTTCAACAAGCTATACAACAACAAATTATATTTAATAAACTGCAAATTTCAGCAACAAATTATATTTAATTGAAATGGGAAACTGATAGTAGCAACAAATTTCTTCCTACTACAAATTCTTCGGCAAAGCAACAATTACAATATCAAAAGATGCTATTACAAATTTTACCTAAAATACAATCCCCCTAAACCTAACATTATAATTAAAAATAAAAAACCTAACAACACAATTTTTGTTAAATTTTTCATTTTCTTCTGCAAAGCTTCAATTTGTATGTTCAAATCAGCCACTAGCATTGATTCTCTTGAGACAAAAGAGGGATTAGAAACTTGGTTTTCTTCTTCAACTCATTGAAAAAATTGACAGATATCTGGGTCTGTTTTGGGCAATGCACAAGTATAGAATAACCTTCCGGGGTTCCTCCTTGTTCTTGTAGTTCGAATAGCTGCACGTTTTCCATGGTGGCATTGCCGAATGGTTCTACCAGAAAATGCACAAGAACTGCCACTTGCAGACATGGAGAAATCAAGTGAACAAGAAGAAGCAAAAGGTAGAACCTTTACAGACGAGAGAAGAAGAAGCAAGTGAGCTAAGATAAGATTTATAAATGCAGACTTCAGTGCCACGTTGGATAGTCTACGTGGCACTGAATTGCCAACAATGCACCTCACTAACGGCGTTACTTGGAAATTTAATGACAAGGACTATTTTGCAACACTTATGCAAAAATATGGACTATTTTTAACATTTCAATAAGCTAGGGACTAATATGCAAAATGGATACAAAGCCAGGGTCCAAAATGCCTATTTACTCATTTTTTAGATCACATGGTAGGTACGTGACTTTTATTAAAATTTTATACCCAAAATTATCTTATCTCCTTCCTTCGTTTGAAACTCATCTTTGGCACACCATTGCTGAATCTTTAGGAGTCTGTATTATTGTTGAGTATGGTGAAGCTGGTGTTAGCTTGTTTTCGTGGGTTAATATTCATGGTGTTGATTTTGTTTTGTTTTTTATGATGTTCAACTGTTATGTTGTATTTCTTTTACATTCTGGCGAGTGAGAGAAAATAGGGGTATCCAGTGTAATTTTTGTCAAATAGAGGGAGGGCACGTGTATTATTTGTAAAAGATAGGGGTGTATGTGTAACATTTTTGCAACCTCAGGGGTAAATGTGTAACATTTTTAAAACATCAGGGGATACATGTGGCCCCTGCAAAATGCGAACAAAAATACAGAGGGTACCTACAAGGCACAATGACGACGAGGGAGAGGGGCTTAGCTATCACCTCTGTGGAGGACAATGTGTCTTGCACCATGACTGCGTAGAAAAAACGTGCCTAGCACCACCCGGAGGAGAAACACAAAGGAGACACGTGAAGGAGAAGCACAAAAGAAACATGCGGAGGAGAAATGTAGAGGAGTCACACGGCGTGACGGGGACAAATGCAACTCCCTTTGGTTACGCGGAGAAGAAGAAAAAAAACCTAGCACAATTTTATTTCTCTCTATTTGGGTCACTTAAAAGTCAGGGATAATTCCAAGTTTTCTTAAAAAATAAATTAAAAATTAATGTAAATATCTTTTAATTTTCAAACGAAAACTTAACACTAAGGAGTGTTAATGTAATGATTTTAAAAAGAGAAGAGGCATGTGTAAATAGAGCAAACCTTAAGGGAGGTTTCGGTTATTTGCTCTAAAATTATAGTGAATTTGATTTTTTTTAAAATAAAAGATAGACAAATGTATAAAGATCTTATCAAAGATAATTATTTTAAATTTTAATCTATATATGAAGATAACCTTTATCAACGTTAGCCTTTTTTCTACTTTTTTTTCACTTAACATTGATGATAAATGTGATTGATGTTTTCAAAGTTAAAGACACATGTTTATTTCTAAAAAAAAAATTACAAGATGTTTATATGACAGGATGATAAGATGAATCCGATAATTTAAAATAAAAAAATTAAATTAGTTTAGTTAATTGGTTATTTTTACTATAACTTTTAATTTTTTGATTTTAAATTTATATTCTGATTATTTGATCAAAATTTTTAAATTAGTACATTTTGAACTTTAGAGTTAAAATTTTTCTTTTTTTATATTTATTTTGATCTTATTAAGATCTTTTTCTAATGTTATCAAAGTGTGTTCTTCTTGTCAAGGGGTTAGGTTTATCTCAATTGAGAAAAATATGTGAGTTGTTATAAATTTTGTAACACGATTTTTTATTCTTACAGATAAAAAGTTAAGTGTTTTTTTAATTTGATCATATTAATTATGTATTTTTTAATATATTTTGAGTGTAAGAAATTCATGATATATATGTAAAGTGATATCTATAGAAAAGTTAAATATTTTAAGATATATATATATATATATATATATATATATATATATATATATATATATATAAAATTAACTATTAAAGAAAAATATTTTTTACCTTGCATTCATATAAAATCAAATATTTATATAAAACAGATAGTGAGTGAAAATAAAAACTTTAAAAAGCATAATAATTTACTTTTTATATGACTCGAACCAAACTAAGCTCATTCTAACTGATTTGCTTTAGTTCAGACCCGTCTAAAAATTTCTGTACAAAAACCAAATCAAATTAACCTAATTAAATATGGTGGATTTAAATTTGAGTTCACCCTATATCCAAACCAATCTGACAAATGAACGAAAAGATAAATCTTTAAAGATCTTAAGGATAAGACCACAAAACTCTCATTTTTTCCCCACTTTTCTAAAACTCATGAAAACAGATAAGTTTTATTTTTTATGAGGAATTCCATCCTCATTTTATAAGAATTCCACTCTATAATTATTATTATCTACAACTTTTGTTTATAGCACGGTTTATTTATATCACTTCTTTTCGCCTACATTGACAAGGAGCAGATTGAGTGAAAAGATCGTGAATTGGCTACAAGGCCCACATTAACAGCAATATACCAATCTGGGTCTATAAAATAAATCATTAAAGCAAAAGAAAAAAAAGGGTAAATATCTATTTTTGTTCCTCAATGTGTAATTCGCAACAGATGTGTCTTGAAAGATGAAAATACAAAATTTAGTCCTGAAAGTGTAAAAAGTGCAACAATATGTCCTGTCGTTAACTTCCTTCCGTTACAGTTAATAAAATGGCCTATGTGGCGGGGGGACAAATTTGTCACTGCAATGATTGTCAGCATATGGGCGTATTTGTTATAATATTTTTTTGACTTTTCGTCTTCCTACTCCGCTAACAAATGTATGCCTGAAAGATGAAAATACAAAATTTAGTCCCTAAAAATATAAAGTGCGACAAATATATCTAGACGTTAATAATAGATTATGACTAATTATTATTATTATTATTATTAGTATTATTATTATTATTATTATTATTATATGTTTATAATTTACTGCTCCTATTCATTTAGTACTTATGCAATATATTCTTTAACTTTTCCTTTTAATATATATATTTTTATTATTTTGATTTCCTTGTCAAATCTTAATCTTTACTGTTAAAAAAAACTTTATCTTATACCTCATATTTGGATTGAAAATAATATGTCGAGAATTTTGTGTAGAAAAAACACAACCGGCCACGGGACCAAATTTATTTATTTTAAAAAGAGAATTTGATCAACTATTTTTTTTATAAAAAAAAAAAACAAATCTCACAAAATTTAAACTAGATAAAGCTAAATCAACTATTTTTTTTATAAAAAAACATATCTCACAAAATTTAAACTAGATAAAACTAAAGTGAAATTATAAGTCTTTTATTTTCTTAAATGGTAACTCAATGTTTTTATATCATAATTACCATTTAAAAAAATGAAAGCCTTTTATTTCTTAAAATTTTTTGTTTCTTCAATTAATTATTAATCTTTATTACGTACTATGTCATAATATGTCAAATGGAATGCAAGATCGCTACAATCCCTAAATCAACGAGAAATACAATTCTACGTCCCAAAGGCAAAGAATAAATCTCTGTATTAGTTTTTTTTGTTTTGTTTTAAAGTTAACCTATGTATTAGTTTGAGCATTATTGTATTTTTTTATTTAAATTTATTTGGATTCTTTATTTGTTAGTAACTATTTTCATTTTATCCATATTATGCATAACAAGTATCGTCTCGAATGGAAACACATAAGTTTTATCCAAGAGATTATTTCATATTTGAGGTATATATATATATATATATATATATATATATATATATATATATATATATATATATATATATATTATTGATTAAGAAAAAAGATTTATAATTTCACTTTAGCTTTATCTAGTTTAAATTTTGTGAGATTTTTTTTTATAAAAAATAGTTGATTAAATTCTCTTTTTAAAATAAATTTGGTCCTGTGGCTGGTTGTGTTTTTTCTACTCAAAATTCTCGACATGTTATTTTCAATCTAAATATGAGATATAAAATAAAGTTTTTTTTAACAGCAAAGATTAAAGTTTGACAAGAAAATCAAAATAATAAAAATATATATATTAAAAGGAAATTTAAAAAATATATTGTATAAGTTTTAAACGAATAGGTGTAGTAAATTATAAACACATAATAACAATAATAACAATAATAATAATAATAATAATAACAACAACAACAACATCAACAACAACAACAACAACAATAATAATAATAATAATAATTAATCACAATCTATTATTAACGTCTGAATATATTTGTCACACTTTTTATACTTTCAGAGACTAAATTTTGTATTTTCATCTTTCAGGGATACATTTGTTAGCGAATTGGGAAGACAAAAAGTCAAAAAAAATATTATGAAAAATATGCCCTTATGATGGCAATCCACGTTGACAATCATTTCAGTGACAAATTTGTCCCTCCGTGTCACATAGGCTATTTTATTAACGGTAACAGAAGGAAGTTAACGGCAGGACATATTTGTCGCACTTTTTACACTTGGACTAAATTTTGTATTTTCATCTTTCAGGGATGCATTTGCCAGTGAATTACACATTGAGGAACAAAAGTGGCTATTTAGTAAAAAAAAATTCATTGATGCTATTCGTAGTTATTAATTGAATTAATCTTTATGGTTGATCAAATAAAGATTGTGAGACTAAAACAATAATGACCAAGAGATTTGAAAGAAAGAAAGAAAAAACACACAAAACAAGTGAAGTACAAAGAAAATTGTTCAAGCATTATCTACCCAAATGAACCAATCGATGCATATACAAATAATGATCTCATTCTGTTTGCTTTTATCTCTTCCGGAATCAGAGTAGCATAATCTTTTATTTATGACTAGACACAACATGAAACGTGGTTTTTCTTTCATACTCCCCAAGTTGACCTAGTTAATCGTCCCCACATACAGAGGATGATTCAGTTTAGCTTTAATAGCCAACTCTTTGTAGCTTGGGAAGTCATTGCATGGCCAAAAAAAAAAAAAAAACTGTAAGAGGTTCCTTATCTCTTATACAAGGTTTTCTATTTAAGGTTAGCAATCATCTAAATCACCATTGCAAAAATAGCATTCTAGGACGGTCAAAATGAGCGTACTACAATGGTTGCCAACCGTCTTTGTAAGCCGCATCGTGGAAAGTGTTTCCATGATGGTTCCGTAATAACCGACTTAGAAACAATGTGAATTCAAATACAATTTTTATCTAAAAGGCGACGTAGAATCGTAACATTCTGCATTCTAAGACGGTTTTGATGTAAGACCTGTTGTAGAATGCTATGATTCAAAGACGGTTTTTACAGTGAAACTCATCTTAGAATGCTTTCTAAGACGGGTTTCACCGTAAAAATCGTCTTTGAATCCAGGCATTCTATGACGGGTTTCACTATAAAAATCATCTTTAAATTGTAGCATTCTACGACAGGTCTTACCTTAAAAACCATCTTAGATGCTGCATTCCCTAACTCGAAGCTCAATTAATTATGTAGCATTCAATTTATAACAATTGAATAACAAAATTGGAGTAATTAATTTGCCTGAAACAACAAACCACTAATGAAAAACAATTAAACCAATTTTCTATCAAAACACAGACATACATATACAATGAGTAATGCAACATAGAGTAAAAGTAACATATATAATAATTGCATCCATTCCATTGACATTTTTTTTAACATAATGAAGCATTCAACTAATGAACCATGTCGAGATGAAGCACATCTCTCTATATAGGTTGGGCAGGGGTTTTCCTCTAAGGGTTTATACTTTATATACAATTGGTAGGGAATTTATTGTAATTCTACACATTTTTGCTTTGAATAACATTACTCTATATAGGTTTCCATTATACTATAAATTTCTACTAGCTTTTTTATAGGCACACAATACACTTCCACTCAAGGCCTAAGGTTGCATATGTCAAAAGGCACAAAACCCTAAAACTGAGTAGGAGCCTGGCCTCTTAATATTATATAATTAAGAAAGTGTTATTGTTCAAGTAAGTGGAAAATTAAGATTGGTTATGTTTTGGCAGTGGCAGTTTTGACATAGAAAAGATAGAGATATAATAGTAGTAACAAATAGTAAGTATCTTGTATAAGTACAATAAAAACTATAAAGAGGTTCTTTAGTGAAAGAAAGGGAGAATTAGAATACTTGATGGTTGAGTTTAGCAAGAACTTTGTCGCCAACTTTGAAATCTTTGACTTGTCCGATCTCAACTATTTCTCCTGCCACATTAGTGCCTGATGCAAAAAATAATGAATGAATGTTAAATATTATAAAAGAGAATGGTAAATAGTTATATACGATAAGAATGAACATATATTGCATACAAGGTATATAGGGAAAGGTTCTGGGGAGAAATAAGGGACGAAGAAGACCCTTTTAGATCTTCTAATCAATAGGGTTTATGCTAATTGCTTCTAGTATGAGTAAAACCTCATTTGCCTTTGGACTAGGAATGTCAACTTTAACGTGTTACTTAAATAAATAAATAAATTAGGTAATTTGAATTGAAGAACAACAACAAATAGAGACAGAGAGTTCAAAGAAACCTTGAGGCTAGCGGGACCTCCACCGTAGGTATCGTAGCTAATCGCCTGCATCTATGGAACCATCTCATCATAAATTTCAGTTACACAGCAGGCCAAGTACTAGTGATAAAGAAAAAGATGGAAAACTTCATTAGAAAACCATATTTCTCAGGTTACATAGAAACTTGAACTTAGCTGGAATATTTGTTGGTACTGTATTTCCTTCTACGACATATTGCTTTTATTATCTATCTATAAACAAATATAAAACAATAACCTCATATCTGGTGGCAACTCGTGTTCTCTGCATTCCAAAGAGAAACTTCATTGCAACAAGCAGCCACATAAACAAGGGGCCTAGCATTTTCCAAATCACGCTACGTTTCATAGCCCCACACCTTCTCTTCCACTCGCCACCTATCCTTCACTAACAATAGGACCTAGCCTACAACCTTCTTCAAAGGGATATGAAATTTTGATGTTTTTGGCCCATTGCACGAGTATATTCACAAATTTCGTTGCTATACTTTCCTAAAACAGTAAACCATCTCTCACTTTATCAATGTTCAAAACTCATCCTATGCAATTGCTACAAAGTTTATAGACAAAATGCTATCGCTATCTGAGTGTATCAGAACCTTCCTATTTAGGTAGCACAGTAAGAAAACTAAGTTACAAATACTTGTTTATGAAGAGGGAAATGTGTTATGGATGAATCAAAATCAATATGTGCCTACTTACATGTACAATAAGGTGGCATGTTGTATTGCATATCAGACCATTTGTAAAGAAGCAACCAAAGACGGTCCATTCAGTAGCTGTTTAAATCAAGGAAAATAACAAAATAAATGTTAAATGGTATACGACTGTCTATTTGGCTTTTGGTTTCACTAATAGGTTCTAGGTACCCAAATTTTACTCATCAACAACCACCCAATCAGTTTCATAGGAAATATGATTCCACAATGCAAGAAAACATAGGTTGTCCATAACAAAATAAAAGGCACTTACTCTTATCAAGGTCAACATCCTCAAAAATAATGATTGGTGGCTTAGTAGGTCTCACTAGGACAATTCCACAAACAATTGGTTTGCAAATTCCAAACCTCCTAAAGTTCTACCTTTTTGGCAACAATTTAACTGGCCCAGTACCAAAAAGCCTTTGTGACTTGCCAAACCACCAAGAACTGCCACTGCATGAAAATAGGATATTTGGGTCAATCCTTTCTAGCATTAGAAGCTTAAAAAAGCTGAAAAGGTTATTGTTCACTCATACCAAACTTCAGGTACAAAACCCTACTCATTTGGGAATTTCACCAATTTGGTAGAATTGATGTTGATGACGATGCTCTTATGGGTCATATACCCAACAACATCGGTCAAATGCAAGCTTTGGAGAAGCTTGATCTTTCAAGCAATATGCTTTGTGGAAGCATACCTTCTTATGTAACCAATTTAACTGGAATTTTAGTTTTGTTCATGGACACCAACTATCTTCAGGGAACCATCCCATTTCCCTCAAGATCTGGTGGAATGCCTTATCTGAGCTTCATAAGGCTCCACAATAACCACCTGAGTGGAAATATACTTCCACTTTTGGCTACCTAGTTTGTCTTCAAAGAGTTTCGCTATCAAACAATAAACTTGAAGGAGCATTGGCTTCTAGTTTGGGAAATTTGCATTCTTTGACACAACTTTACCTTAGTGACAACTCCTTCTCTAGCCAAATCCCAGAATCAATAGGTCAACTCTCTCAGCTCATAATGTTGAACATTTCCAATAATTTGATTGAATGGTCATTGCCTCAAGAGATGTCTACCCTTCAAAACCTTCAAACACTTCATCTCTCTTTTAACTATTTGAACCTGTCTTCCATTCCACCATGGCTAACAAGTCTATCATCACTTTCCCGTGTTTACCTTGCAGGCAGTGGCATCAAGGACCAAATTGCAGACTTTTTGCAAACAACACAAAGTTCAATACAGGAACTGGACTTATCCGAGAACCTTCTCAATGGATTAATACCATCTTGGATAGGTTCCCTTAGTCAGCTCTACTTGTTAAACCTATCAAGGAATTCACTTGATTCAAACATACCTGAATCCCTCATAAACTTGGCTATTCTTGGTGTTCTTGATCTTCACTCAAATAAGATAACAGGCTCTATAACTGGAGTATTTGACATTGATCAACAAGGTACCTCAGGTGGGGGCTTATTAACACACATTAATCTATCTGATAACATCTTCAGAAGTGGAGTTGAGGCATTTGGTGTGGGAGAACAATTAAACATTCAGTACTTGAATTTATCTCATAATTTTCTGAATGCTACATTGCCAAGTTCCCTTGGAAAACTGAAGTCCAATCACAACTTGGATTTGATCTTCAACGAATTACCTTCAATGAGCATGCAACTCATCCTCCTTTGATAACATTAGGATTGATAGCATGTTTCAGCTGATATACATGGCTGATGGGGGTAAATATATGAATAGTAGGATGAAGATGTAGGCCATAACTTCCACTCTGATATTCACCTAAAGAGGTCCATAGATATGTCAATTGAATTTCTGATTCACATAGTTGTCCAAATTTCTGATTGAGAGGAAAACATAAGAACTTTGACAGAAAAATATATATTAAACTATATGCAACAATTGGTAGCGATCTAATCTGTATTACCAAAAAATAACAGTATTTGAGTTGTATATTAGCAAAACAAATATATATAGCAGGTCCAATGTTGTTGAAAATAACAGTATTTGACTTCAACTTATATTGACCTAACATTTGGCATTATATATTGTCCTGCTATGTATAAACAATTCTTTGGTTAGCCTACATCAAAAAATGGAAACCTCATTGGTAATTGGTAGCAATTCAAATTTTAAGTTATATGCAACAATTCACTAACTCACGTAGCTATTGTTCCTGAGTAAACATTTGTTGGCTTCTTTCCTTAAGTAGATTGACAACAATAGCCCCTATATGCAAAAAAGTTAAATTATAAATTACTAGATAACATTTCTCATTGGTAACTAATGTTATATTGTAAAGTGGAAAATATAATAGAAGGCATGCAAATTTCCCAAGTGATAGGGACAACAAACATAGTAGGAGATGAACATATTAAGGGAACATCAATCAAGAGTACTCACTAAACACATGATAATCACACTTTTCTCTTTAAGAATCAGTACAGGACAACATGAGCATAGGTTTCACCCACTGCCACTTATGACAAGACTGGTTTGGACAAAGCCCAAAGAGAAAACAAATTTGACAGTAAAAATTAACCAAATACTACGAATGTATAGAGATGTGATGTTAATCTACCCAAGCTAAAATAATTTTCAACAATTATGAAAATGTTATGAGCTACATTCAAAACTAATATTCATTGTCTAACTTGAATTGTAATATATAGGACAAAAGAATTGGGGGGGGGAGAGAAAAGTGACCTAGGCCTTTACCTTGTCTCTCCCCAAGGCACCATAATGTTGTAAGCCATTACTAGAACCCATCCTAAGAGAGAAAATTATGGTAGTACAAATTCATTCATTAGTTAACAGTTATTAATAGTTAGTACTAAAGAAAATAACTGAAAAGATTGCAGCCATATATAATCTTTTAGAACCAAATGAGACCTTGTCATACTTGTTCATGATTTTTTAGAATGCCATGAACAATAAAGAAGCTGCAAATCAATTGAGAACATGTTCGTTAGTTTTGTAAAGATAATCATGCTTTGTCAAATTTTAAGTTAAAAAGTGATCAACAAGGAGGCAAATTCCCTATGACATTTCACCAGTTGAAGCTTGTGATACAATTCGTTCAAGACTTTGCTCATTTGTTCATCTACCTTCCACAAATCTTTCTTGCTGAAAGACATGTGATCATGATTTGAAGCCAAGAACAAACTGTTAATGTTGTTACTGGAGTTTCAGGTGTGACCACATGGATCTTTACCTCGATTCCACGTTTTTCATTGAGATTTTCGATTTTGAAATAATAAGGACATGTTTCTTTAATAATTTATAGTATTAATAACTTCAAACTTGATGATAAACATAATTTGAGAGGTAAAAGCTTGAACTCAAAAAAGATTAGTGCAGTTGTACTACCTCATATTTGATGATGTTAATTAGACTATCATTAGGAGTATCGAAATCCTTAGCTTCAGAATCACCTGAAACAATGCCCAGCATGGTTGCACAAAAAACACATATCCTTTCGACGCAAATACCCATTGCGAATACAACGCCAGACCAAAATCAAATAAACAAATATGTATTTTATTCTCAATTTTTAGTCAATACAACTACAAAGTTGTTTATAATACATCTTTAAAGAAAGGCATCAAATACAACATAGTGCTTATTCGAATCCCATCTAAAGCCTTCTACATTGGATGTTTTTAACTCTTAAAAAATATGATGCCCATTTTTTTGTGAATTGTTGTCATGGTCTCGATGTCTACTAGCGTCCCATCACCAAACCACTACAAATTATAAAATAAAAAAATTAGTAATCTTTATTTGACAAAGGAATAAAAAGTGTTAGTCAAGTAAATTTTTTTTGGAAAAGTAAATATACCATGCTCTAATCATTCTTCAACTCCTTGCTTACTATGTTCCACATCCAATGCATGGCATAATAGTCGTACTCATATCCTCCGCTTTGAATGTGACTCTACATTGAATATGAAAAATAATTCAATCTTACAATTAAAATGTTACACAACATCAACAGTTGGAAATAACCATTAATTATATCACTAACCTTCACTTCAATCCACTAAGGTGTAGCTTGATCAATTTTACCTTCAGAAGTAGTCTTTAATGTCTTGAATGCACTGCATAGAAAGATATGAACGTATAAATGAGGACAAAAATATTTATGTATCCACGTTAAAAATGCATTAAATGACTTATAATATAAAACTTAACTTGTTTATTGCAGCTTTGATATGAACATCAGGCTTCTTACGCAACAAACAGAACCACACGACAATATTGCTTGTAGGACACAAAACAACCAATTGTCAATGTACCATGAATTGGACAATAATTAGGTATGAATTACACAAACATTCTTTATAGGGATATCATAAATTTTACTTACTGATTCAAATAAACTCCTAGGTAGACCTCTCGTTGGGATTCCTTAACCCAGGTTTCAATGTAATGTTGACATTCAACATGCATATCCTTTGCATTGTGTATCAACTGAGGCTCAAGGAATCCATACATCGATCCATGACCCAAGCTAGAACTCCAGTCATCCATAAACCTATTTTCAACATTTCAAATGAAAAGTTAACATGATGTATATGATAACGAATATAATTAATTAGTCAATGATGTGGAATTTACTTACATCATCCACAATTGTAGTATAACTATGTTCAAACATTTGTCACCTAATATTATTTCATTTACATCAGAATATGTTAAAAAGAAGGATGCATCTACATTTGGAATCCCCAATTTAGTCCCATCCCACAACAACTCAACAAGCTTCTCGTAAATATCATATAAGCACTTAATCATGTCACGCAAGGGATCATCTACAACAACATCCTTCAACCTTTAGACGACTTTAGTTACTTTCTTTGGAGTAATAAGAGAATCCTATGTGGTTAACGAAAACAAAAATTAACTCAGTTTTAGTCACTAATTTATATATATGAATGTTTTAATATATGTTAAACAAAACTAAAGTTATTTCATCTGATACAAGTTTTACAAGATGTGTGGCCATGCAATGAATGTGTCAAGGGCCTGGCTGATATATTGAATTTCTGATGTCAGGAATAGGTCTTGAGCGTCACCGTCAATAACTTTGTCAACACTAACCCTTACGATATCATCTGCATAAGCCACACTGTGTATGGTAGACCCTTCCATCATATATTTTTCCCAAGGCCACCAGGTGTGTAGAATGCTCACATTGCACATACAACCCCATAGTTGGTATCACATGAGCAACATGTTCTTCCCCTGATGAGTTAACAGTAGTTTCAACATTGCTTCCCTTTGTGCTCACGCATGCACCTAATACATGTATATCTGTTTCAATCGAGGGTGAGTACTGTGATCCCCTTTTGGAAAACTCAATTTTTATGGCCTCCTTCAACTCCTATTTCAATTTCTCTAGATTCCATTTGTTTTCTTCTCCAATCTCATTTCTGATTTCTTCCTTAATCTCATTCCTCCACTCTTCCTTAAGGCTTCCAATTATCTCAGCCAACTGTTGTTGGGTGATGGATGTGGATGAGCTACTAGAGCCATGTGTAGCATCGATGTTAATCATTGGTCTGGGCTAATCTAATGTTCTTAAAGCCAACCTTCTTAGCCAGGTGGATTGTCTACTTTTCCTAGGCATAGCCTCAAAGGGGACCTTAGTGGTGTTCCCATGACCTTGTGAAAATAAAAAAAAAATAATTAATGATAAGGACTTACAAATAGAATATACGTAACAAACTGCAAATGTCAACATTATAAAATTGCAAAACAAATAACACAATAAGTTGTACATTACTTTGAAACAATGCAATTACGTCAGAATGTTCTCCTATAATCCTTCATCATGATGATCACGATTTGCATGTACATCATCAACATTGTGTGACTCATTTAGAGAAGGCATTCTATTGGAAAAAGCTAGTGCCTCACAAATGTCAAGTGTTGAATCATCAACTACATGATTGATACCAGTAGGTCTTCCTTGTAGAACCACTGAAAATCTTGAATCATATGGATCTTGGACGTAAAACACCTGTTTGGCTTGTTTTGCCATAATGAAAGGTTCGTCCATGTAAGTTACCTTATTTAGGTCTACTAAAGTAAATCCAAATTGACCTTGACGGACACCAGTATTGCCATTGACTCACTTACATTAAAAAACAAACACTCTAAATTCAATGTAATCAACCTCCCAGATTTGTTCAATGACTCCAAAGTACGGCATAAATGCTCGAATCGGGTTATTGTCTATTGCACTACAAAAGTGATCAGAATCAACATCAACACTCACTCTACTATTCTGCATGGTACTTTTATCATCTTGTGACTTGGTGTAGAAGGAATAATTGTTGATATCATATCCTTTCCAAGTAGGTACATTGAGATTTGGCCCGACAGTTAACAATTTTAATGTTTTGGAAGCATTCATCGTCTAATATTGTTTTTCTAAACTAGTTAATGAAAGTTTTTACTATGCTCTTGCAACACCCTCATCATGTTCATTTTAAGGTTTGTTGCTGTGACTTTTTTTTGTGTATATCTATGTACGAAATCACCTCTGCTTTGTTGTTTAATATATATAGATGCGCTTGTGAGACCTCCTTCCGAGTCATTGTCACAACATTGTATCCTCATGTACCCTTATCCCTCCATGTCTGGTCATGATGAGTTTCAAGAAGCCTGACAGATTTAACCGTTTCAATGTATTGGGAGCAAAACTCAATACATTCTTTAGCAACGTACCTTTCGTCAATGGGTGCTTTTTGCCGATATTGATTCTCGGTATAACCCTTTAACACCTTCATGTATCGCTCAACTGGATACATCCACCGTAAAAAAATAGGGTCCCACAACCGGATCTCCCTCACGAGATGAACAATTAAGTAAACCATTATGTCAAAAAATAGAGGAAAATACATCTCCATTTGACAAAGGACAGCGGCAGCCTCATTCTCCAATTTTTCCAATTTCTGAGGGTCAATGACTTTGCTACAAATAACATTAAAAATAAAGCACAAATGAGTTATGGCAACCCTAACTTTGTTAGGCAAGATACCGCAAATCACTACAGGCAATAGTTGTTGCATTAATACGTGACAACCATGAGATTTCAAGCCAACCAATTTGAGATCATTCAGGGATACAAGGCTTTTTATATTTGAAGAGTATCCTTGTGGGACTTTTAGACTACGTAGGCATTGACAAAAACTTCACTTCTCTTTTGTTGACATTATCTAACATGCTGGGGGCAGATACGTTCGTGGACCTTGTGAGATCGGATGCAACTGCTCTCGTATACCCATCTCAACCAAGTATTGACGACACTTCAAACCATCCTTTGTCTAGCCTTTAATGTTAAGAAGAGTGCCAATTAAACTATCGCAGACATTTTTCTCCACATGCATCACGTCTATACAATGTCTAACATCAAGATCGGACCAGTATCGAAGATCAAAGAATATTGACCTTTTCTTCCATATGTTTAGCTCAGATGATGGCTTCTTTTGGGTCTTCCCAAAGATAGTTACGATGTAGTTGACCCGATCATAATCTTCTTTTCCAGCTAATGGTTTCGGAGCACTTTCATTTTCCTGACTCCCATTAAAAGCTTTCCTCAACCGCCGATAGGGGTGATAAGGTTTGAGAAATCTTCGGTGTCTACCATATATTATCTTCTTTCCATGTTTTAGTTGGATGAAACTCATATTTTTCTCATAGATAGGACATGCATGATGTCCTTTGACACTATATCCACTCAATTCCCATATGCTGGAAAGTCATTAGTGGTACAGAAAACCATTGCATGCAACCTGAAGGTCTACTGCAGATTTCCATCCCACACATCAACCCCGTCTTCCCATAATTTTTTCAAGTCTTCAATCAAAGGAGTGAGATACACATCAAAATCATTACTTGGCTTCCTTGGACCTGCTATCATCATACAAAGCATTATGTACTTTCGCTTGATGCACAACCAAGGAGGAAGGTTGTAAATCATCAACAAAATAGGCCATGAACTGCGGTTAGTGCTTAAGTTACCAAAATGATTCATTCCCGAAGCAAGACCACGCCTTAGATTTCTTGGCTCATCCCCAAAATTAGGATAAAATGATCGATTGCCTTCCATCGCAGACTATCAGCTGGATGTCAGAGCAATCCATCACTTTTTTTGTCGTCTGCATGTCACGTAACGTTTTTTGCATCATGTACATTAGCAAACAATTGTTTAAACCTTGGTATTATTGAAAGATACCAACACACCTTTGTTGGACGACTTTTGTTTACGGTTGCATCATTACTGCATTCGTCATCATTCACTTTGTATCGTGATACACCACATGTTGGAAAGTTACGCATTTGTGCAAATTGATTTTTGTACAATATTCAATCATTTGGACATGCATGGATCTTCTGGTACTCCATTCCCACTGAACATAAAATCTTCTTCACCTCGTAGTGATTCTTTGGCATAGTGTTATCTTCAGGAAACAGTTTTTTCAATAACACAAGCAATTTAGTGAAGCTTTTGTCACTCTAGCCAAATTGTGTCTTCAAGTTGACCAAAGCTAACACTACTGACAACCTTGTGAAATTTGTGCACCCCGAATACAAAGGCTTCTTTGAATCATTTTCTATTTTCTCATACAAAGCTGCATGTGCTTGTTGAACACTACCTTGCCCAAGATCGTGAATCATGTCATTTACACGATCTCTGATGTCTTCATCAACCAGCTGAGTGTGAGCAACTGTTTGCATGACAGGAAATTCCGCATGCCATGTCCATTTTATGTAATTTGAAATGATTCCGTGACATATAAGATGTGATCTTATTTCATTTATTGAGTGGCGTCTCCCGTTCAAACATTTAACTCATGGAAAGAAAAAATTTCCACCCAAATTTTGTGCATTATGCTCAGTAAATTGTATGAATGATTCAACCCCATTCGCATACTCGTCACTTATGCGTGATGCTTTCATCCAACTTCGATCCATTTTTATCCTTTGTTGTCACACTTCATTAAGTTATCTATCATGCATGATAACCTCACTTTTTTCATTAAAGGTGTGACCCTATCCCACTCAGAAAGACTTATTTTTATAGTTGATTCATACGTAAAGGTTAACTCTCTCTTCTTGGATTTGGCAAAATTTCAGCAGTTGTTGTGAACGTCGGCAAGTGCACCGATTCGCACAAGTAGTCTAACGATAAGATCGAGTATCGTATCCTCAGGGAATTTGTTTCACTCAGACCATGTACATTCAGTATATAAACATTTGTATGGATTAAAATCAATGTAAATATGGGGTTCTGTACTAGAAAACCTATTCGAACATAAACAAAATATCTAAAACTATGAAGGTGAAAAACTATCAAGTTAAGAGCATTGGGTCGTTCTACTGAATTTTCATTGATGTTTAATATGTATTTTTCTCTATTTAAAGTTATCCTAGTGCTCTTATGCTGAGAAACTACTCAAACCAAGATCCCTCTAGTGAATGAGCCTAACTCTCTTTAAATTTCATCCTTGATCTCTCAACAAACTTAGTCTAAAAGAGTTGCATTAAGCCTACAACATAATATGGACTAGATCACTGCACTCCATTCCTAGACATACAGATTTCTAGCTTTCTCTACCAAGTTATAAGGTTTTAAAGAATTTCCTAATGCTAAAAATCCTAACTATACATACAAGTGGGTGATCAAGCCACAAGCATGTAAGATAAGCATAGATAGAAGCAATGAACACATAAAAATAGCATTTAATAGATAGTAAGAGTGGTACATCAAGGTTTTTCAGCAGAGCATCCCAACAAAGAGGCTTAGCCTTCCATTACAAGCAGAAACTCAAACTACAAGAAAGGAACTATTTTTGGTGAAAGAAATGTAAGAAGATGGTTGAGGATTCCTACAACCTCTAAACCCTAAATTTCTCTCTTTTCTAGTCTAAGCTTTCTCTGCTGCTCTCCTTGTGTCTCTTCTTCTTCCTCTAGTTCAAACTATCTGAACTCTCCAACCACTATGCTTATTTTTGCCAGCTTTAGTGTTTTAAAGGCTCTTGAACCTTTCAGCTTCCGAAGACTCGCTTAGCGAGACTGGCTCGCTAAGCGAGAGTTAGTGAATTTTGGCTTAGTGAAACAGGGCGCGCTGAGCGCGAGAAGAGACAACTTCCTCGCCGGGCGGGTTGGCTACATGCTGGGCAAGCACATCTCTAGCTTATCCTCTTCAAGGGTTTCCCAATCCACTAAACGAGTTGTATGCCTCGCTAAGCGGATGCCACTTGATGAGCGGATCTGCCTCGCTGAGCAAGTCATCAGCTACTTGAACCTTCTCTTCTTTGGCCTGAAACTGAGTTGGATTCAATATAAATTCACAAAAATGGAGTTCTTACTCTATATAATCACATAATAAAGATAAGTATGTACAATTCCTACACAAAAAAAACCATAAATTGGAGGTAAAGCGCTAATTCCTTGCAAATATTCAATATCAAACTAACTCATGAATAACAACTAACAACAACATTTCACATTGATCTCCAGGTACACAAGACGAAAGTGGTGACATTAAAGCCCAAGCCCATGACAACCACCAGACCCAGGCCCATGACTAGATGGAAGCCCAAGACCCAATACAAGACACAGGAGCACCCATGACAAGAGCAAGAGCTAAAAAGGCCTAAGAAGCTTTGGAACATATGGTGACTATTCTGAGTGGAGTTCAAATGCAGGGAGAGGCCCAACACTTGGAGGCCCACAAGGGAAAGTTGCTAGGCCTATGTGTTGATTGCTTGGAATGAAGGTCCAATTACAGACTTTGGGTTTTTACATTTCTCTTATTTTGTTGAAAGCTCAATTATAGACTTTGGGTTTTTACATTTCTCTTATTTTATTGAGAACTAATTTTGTATAAAGCTTTTGGGAACTGAATGAAGGGGGACGGTTGTTGTTTTGTCAAAAAGTGTGAGCTTTGTCTCTGCTAGGGTTCTTCCTTGAACCAACTGATTTTATCAGGAATTCACCCAATTCTTATGGCGATCCTCCAGGCTTATCAAACCTCGATGTTTGTGGTGCCTATTTGATTTTCTATCTTTCACATTTTCTCAGGTTCATTCTACACATTTTACGAGTCTGTTTTTAGTGTTTATTGACCCTAAATGGCAGTTCAGAGCGTCATCTTTCTTCTCGTTTTGGAATCACTCAAATCCAATTCTGTAGACCAAGATTCAAATGAAATTAAAAACTCATTATGGGTTGTTGTTCTTGGTGCACGAATTCTATCCTAGAAGATCCAACTTGAACCAAGCACATGGTTTTTTTCCCATCATTTGGTACCAGAGCTCAGTTCTAGGGTTGGAATTGAGTTACCTTTTTCTTCATTCTCTTAATCAATTCTGGTCACACCTTAGGTTTGACTCACCCCTAATTTTGTTTGCTAAAATTCGGATGGTGCAATTTGGTTGTTTGCTATTTTCAATTTCTTGTTCTATTCATACTCTGTTGCATATTTGTTCTTGGTGTTGATTTCTGTTGAGTGTCAAACATGAGCTTGTCTTGTGGGGAATGCTAATCTGGTAACTCAATGGCTGCAACTTAAAAGTTTGATTGCAAGGTTACAAATTTCATTGTTAGAAGCAGCTTGTGTTAAAAAAAAAAAAAAGAGTACAACAACTGTAGTCATTAAATTTCCTTGCACCCCACTTGTTTGATAAAATTCCTAAGTGTCAAGTGTTTTCTCTAATCTTTGTTTTCCATAGAATTTGTTCTTGTTTGTTGGTAGTGAAATTTTTCTTTGCTACTTCCCTTTTGTTGGTGTTCAAAATTCAATGTCAAGCCTTATGATTGTTACCCTTGAAAGTGATTCTTGATCATAGATTGTTGATTCTTGTAAGAACCTTAAGTTAGAGAACGAGTGGAAAAATGCTAGACAGTACATTTGCTGAAAAGCCTAATTGTGTGAAACACATGAGTGAAACACTTTGGTGAGGTCTTCTTATTTCAGATTTTGTTCATGGCTGAGAGAGAGGAACCTTCATCCCCTACTAGAGATCATAGGATTTTGTTAGATGCCTTAACTCAAAGGATGAACCAAGTTTTGAGGGAGCATACGAAGGGAATTTATGAAAGGCTTGAGAGTTCAGAAAACAAAAATCTGAATTGGGAAAATGACCAACATGGAGATAGGGATAGACATGAGAGGCATAAAGGGAGAAGAAGGAGAGGAAATGAGGAAGAACCAAGAGGAAATCGAGATGAGGGAGGAAGAGTTACCATTCCACCATTTAGGGGTAAAAGTGATCCTGAAGCCTATATTGCGTGGGAGTTGAAGGTAGAACAAATTTTCTCTTGTCACACGCTAACTGAAGAGAGGAAGATCAAGCTAGATACTTTGGAATTCACTGACTATGCCTTAGTTTGGTGGAATCAATTTCAAAGGGAGAGAAGGAGGTATAGAGAGCCTATGTTGGAGACTTGGGAGGAGTTGAAAAGAGTGTTGAGAAGGAGGTATGTTCCATCTCACTACCATAGAGAGTTTCTCAATGAGCTCCAAAGAATTACCCAAGGGAGTAAGAGTGTAGATGAGTTCTACAAAGACCTTGAAATAGCCCTGATTCGAGCCAATGTTGAGGAGGATATGGAGGCATCCATGGAAAGGTTTCTTAATGGGCTGAATGGAGATATAAGGGATGTGCTGGAGCTAATAAATTATATGGAGATAGAGGATATAGTCCATCATGCTATGAAAGTGGAGTAGCAATTAAGGAGAAAAAGTGTGAGGAAGAGTGATGCAATCCTACCCCCCAAGGGTATTGGATAGAAGACTCCAAGAGGATTGGGCTAGAGCTACTAAAGAAGGCCTTGGGTTCTCATGAACCTTAGGGTAGATTTTTGAGCCCATGGGTCAAGGTTGGATTCACTCTTCTTTGTAAATGTTAGAATTGGTTTTTTCTTCTTTTGGGCCTTGTATTTTGGCCATTCTAGTAGTATAGGGTTTTAGCCTTGTATTTCAGGGCATTTTGAGTAGTCTTTGTAATAAGGACTTTTTTTTATATTTTCATGTATTTTGGCATGGGGGTGAGCTTAGCTATTATAGGGGGTGTGTGTAGCTAAGCTCTAACTTCTTTAGGATTCTTCTCAAGGAAGCTTCTCAAGGAGGTGAGCTTAGTTATTAGAGGGGTGTGTGTAGCTAAGCTTTAGCTTCTCAAGGAAGTTTTCTCAAGAAAGCTTCTCAAGGAAACTACCTAGTCTATAAATAGAAGCATGTGTAACACTTGTTGTAACTTTGATGAATGAAAGTCTTATGAGACACACGTCAAAGTTCCACTTCTCTCCCTCTTTTATTCCTTCAATTTCGTGCTCCCTCTTCTCTCTTTCTTTTCCTCCATTGAAGTATCATCTCCAAGCTTCTTATCCAAGGCTCATCTTGGTGGTGAAGCTCCTTCTTCCATGGCGTATTCCTTAATGGATGGCGCCTCCTCTCACCTCTTTTCCTTTGTCTTCCGCTGCATCTCCATGGTGGAAAATCACCATTAAAGGACCCCATTGAAGCTCAAAGATCCAGCCTCCATAGAAGCCCCCCAAGCAAGCTTCCATCAAAGAGTTCATCTAATTTTGATAACTCTAGGTGGAAGGAGGGGTTTAAGAAAAAGGGAACTTCATCCAATAGGACCCCAAGGGCTGCACTGTAGAAGCAAATATGATATGAAGTTTTAATGATGCCAAAGATAAGCGCTTCTCAAGTTTAATCCAAGTCAAGAACTCAAAAATTCAAGAGAAATGATGAACTTAGTCCCTAGAATCTTAGAAAGCATTCCTTAATTGATGATGCATAGGTTTGGCCAAAGTATATTTTACAAAAGCATTTTGTGATTTCAAATATATGGTATTCTCTCTCTAGTAATCGATTACCAGAGGACATAATCGATTACCAGTGGCCAAATTCATTTCTGAAACAAATTTTCAAATTTTGAATTTAAAATTTAAAGCCTGTAATCGATTACACAAGGCTTGTAATCGATTACCATAATTTTTAAACGTTTTATAACAGCCTTTAGAAATTTGAATTTAAATTATAAAGCCTGTAATCAATTACAACTTGTGTGTAATCAATTACCAGACATGAAAATTCAAATTTCAAGTTTGAAGAGTCACAACTCTTCAGAAACTAACTGTGTAATCGAAAATAACTCCGAAGAGTCACAACTATTCAAGAATTTTTTGAATGGCCATCAATGGCCTATAAATAGGTGACTTGGGACACGAAATTCCTTAGAGTTTTTCTGAATAACATTGTCTTATCCTCTCAAAACAAAATTTTCTTATAACTCTCAAAATATTCCTTGGCCAAAACACTTGCAAATTCAACAAGGAATCTTGATTGATCTTCAATTGTAATATCCTTCTCTTAAAGAGAGAAATCTTCTTCTTCTTCTTATTCTAAGAGATCTATTTAAGAGATTGAGGGTCTCTTAAGTTGTAAGGTTATCTGAACACAAGGGAAGGATTGTCCCCGTGTGGTTCAGACTTTGTAAAAGGCTTTTTACAAGATAGTGGAAATCTCAAGCAGGTTGCTTAGGGACTGGACGTAGGCATAGGGCATGGCCAAACTAGTATAAAAACTGAGTTTGCATTCTCTCTTCCCTTAAACTTCTTTTATTTATTGTAGTTTATATTTCACTTTAAAGAAGTTTATTTTAAATTGTTCTTGAAATAATTCATAATTAGGGTTTCATTATTAATTAAAAAGAGAGTTAAATTTTAATTGGGGATAGTTTGGTATCTTAATTCAACCCCCTTCTTAAGATAGTGAAGCCACTTGTCTAACAAGCACCATAACCCATCCAAAATCGGGGCAAGGAAGTGGCCAACAATTCTCGGTCTAGAGACATAAAGTGCTTTAAGTGTGTGGGTAGAGGACTCATAGCTTCTGAGTGTCCTACTAAGAAAGTTATGATATTAAAAGATGATGGGGAAATCACAAGTGAGAGTTTTCATTCTGAACCATCAAGTGAAGAAGAGAGTGCGGAAGAGGAGGAGATTCCTGAAGGAGACTTGTTCATTGTGAGGAGGATGTTAGGAGGGATAACCAAGGAGAGTGAGGAAAGCCAAAGAGAGAACATATTCCACACTAGGTTTCTTATCCAAGGGAGGGTGTGCTCTTTGATCATAGATGGAGGGAGTTGCACAAATGTGGCTAGTACTAGGTTGGTGAAGAAGTTGAACTTAGAGACTAAACCCCATCCTAGACCTTATAAGCTACAATGGCTTAGTGAGGAAGGTGAATTGAGGGTGGATAAGCAAGTGGAGATTCAATTTTCTATTGGGAAGTATAAGGACAAAATTCTGTGTGATGTGGTTCCTATGGAAGCTAGCCATATGCTTCTTGGGAGACCATGGTAGTTTGATCAGAAAGCTTGCCACGATGGTAACAAAAATAAATACATTTTTTTATCATGACAACCGCAAGGTTACCTTGGTTCCGTTATCTCCAAAAGAGGTTTGTGATTATCAGAGTATCATGAGAGAGAAAAGAGAGCAAGAGAGAAAAGAAAGTGAAAAAGAGAAAAAAAAAAAAAAAAGAGACCCACAAGATAAAGAAAAAGAGAAAAAAGAAAAAAGAAAAAGTGGAGAAAAGAAAGTGAGAAAGAATGGATTATTTGTGAAAATTGGAGAGGTCAGGAGAGCTTTAATGGCAAGGAAGTTTATGTATATACTTTATAATAAGGAGATTGCTACCCTTGATTCAAACCTTGAACTTCCAAGTGGAGTTAAATCTATTTTGCAGGAATTTCAGGATGTATTTCCAAAGGAGATACCACAAGGACTCCCGCCATTAAGAGGAATTGAACACCAAATTGATTTGGTACCAGGAGCTGTGCTGCCTAACAGGCCAGCATACAAGAGTAATCCTCATGAAACCCAGGAGATCCAAAAGCAAGTCATTGATTTGATGACTAAAGGTTGGGTAGAGGAAAGCTTGAGCCCATGTGTTGTTCCTGTCATATTGGTGCCAAAGAAGGATGGAAGCTGGAGGATGTGCTTAGATTGTAGAGCTGTCAACAACATCACCATTAAGTACAGGCATCCCATTCCCAGGTTAGATTATCTTCTTGATGAATTGTATGGATCATGTTACTTCTCTAAGATAGATTTGAGAAGTGGATATAATCAGATTAGGATTAAAGAAGGTGATGAATGGAAAACAACTTTTAAAACCTAGTATGACTTATATGAGTGGAAGCTAATGCCATCTGGTCTAACAAATGCCCCTACTACTTTCATGAGGTTAATGAATCATGTTTTGAGAAAGTTATTAGGAAAATTTATGGTTGTGTACTTTGATGACATTCTTGTGTATAGCAAAAATTTGGATGAGCATTTGCAACATTTGAAATTTGTTTTGCATGTGCTTCGAAAACAAAGGTTGTATGCTAATTTGGAAAAGTGCATGTTTTGTAAAGATCATGTTGTGTTCTTAGGATTTATGGTTAACTCTAGTGGAGTGCATGTAGATAAAGAGAAAATAAAAGTAATACAAGAGTTACCAATTCCTAAGAATGTAAGTGAAGTGAGAAGTTTCCATGGCTTAGCTAGTTTCTATAGGAGGTTTGTGAAAGACTTTAGTACTATTGTTGCACCTCTTAATGAGCTTGTTAAGAAACATGCAAGATTTAAATGGGGAGAGAAACAAGAGAAAGCATTTTCTGTCCTGAAAGAAAAATTAACACATGCACCCATACTTGTTTTGCCTAACTTTGCTAAATCCTTTAAACTTGAATGCGATGCATCTAGGGTGGGAATAAGAGCTGTCTTAATGCAAGAGGGGCATCCAATTGCTTATTTTAGTGAGAAACTAAATGGGGCTGCCCTT
Source organism: Glycine soja (assembly GCF_004193775.1). NCBI lineage: Eukaryota > Viridiplantae > Streptophyta > Magnoliopsida > Fabales > Fabaceae > Glycine > Glycine soja. The sequence continues at coordinate 24,732,855 of NC_041012.1, read as the reverse complement.
AACTACCCCACATATGACAAGGAGTTGTATGCATTAGTTAGAGCAATGTAAACATGACAACATTATCTTCTGCCTAAAGAATTTTTAATTCACAGTGACCATGAATCCTTAAAGTATTTGAAAGGGCAGGGTAAGTTGAACAAGAGACATGCCAAGTGGGTGGAGTTCCTTGAGCAATTTTCATATGTGATCAAGCACAAGAGAGGTAAGTCCAATGTGGTTGCTAATGCTTTATCATGTAGGTATGTTTTACTATCTACTCTTGAAGCTAAGTTTCTAGGTTTTGAGTGCATTAAGGAATTATATGAACATGATGCTGATTTTTCACATATTTACCAAACATGTTCTCATACTGTATCTGATGGGTATTTTAAACATGATGGTTATTTGGTTAAGGATAAGAGACTTTGTGTGCCTAAGAATTCAATCTGGGAAGTTCTTGTTAAAAAGGCTCATGAAGGAGGGTTAATGGGGCACTTTGGAGTGCAAAAGACATATGATATCTTGCATGAGCATTTTTACTGGCCTCACATGAAATCTGATGTGCATTCATTGTGTGATAAGTGTCTTGTTTGCAAAAAGGCTAAATCTAAAGTCAAGCCACATGGTTTGTATACTCTATTACCTATTCCTAAACATCCTTGGATTGATATTTCTATGGACTTTGTTTTCGGTTTGCCTTAGTCCAAGGGAGGAAAGGACTCAATTTTTGTGGTGGTTGATAGGTTTTCTAAGATGGCTCATTTTATACCCTGCAAGAAGGTGGATGATGCTTGCCATGTTGCTGATTTATTTTTCAAGGAAATAGTAAGATTGCATGGGTTACCCCGAAGTATTGTAAGTGATCGTGACTCTAAATTTCTTAGCCATTTTTGGAGGACTTTGTGGGGGAAAATAGGTACTAAGCTATTGTTTTCAACTACATGCCATCCTCAAACTGATGGATAAACTGAGGTGGTCAATAGAACTCTTTCTACTCTTCTTAGGGCTGTTATTAAGAAAAATATTAAGACTTGGGAATAGTGTTTACCACATGTTGAATTTGCTTACAATAGGGTTATGCATAGTACTACTCAATTTTCACCTTTTGAAATTGTTTATGGTTTTAACCCTTTTAACTCCTTTGGATTTGTTGCCTTTACCTGACATTTCACAATTTAAAGATAAGTCTGGGTAGGTTAAAGCCGAATATGTCAAGAAGATGCATCAGAAAGTCAAGTCCCAAATTGAGAAGAAAATGGAAGGGTATGCAAAATATGCAAACAAAGGAAGGAAAAAGGTAACATTTGAACCCGGTGATTGGGTTTGGGTACATTTCAGGAAAGAGCGGTTCCCTTCCCAAAGGAAGTCCAAGCTCATGCCAAGAGGAGATGGTCCATTTCAAGTACTGTCCAAGATCAATGATAATGCCTACAAAATTGATTTGCCAGGAGAATATGGGGTAAGTGCTACTTTTAATGTGGTTGATCTCACTTTTTTCGATGCAGGTGATGACTTCAGAGATTTGAGGGTAAATGTTTGTCAAGAAGGAGGGAATGATGCGGACATCAAAGTCCAAGCCCATGGCAACCACCAGACCTAGGTCCATGACCAGATTGAAGCCCAAGACCCAATACAAGGCATAGGAGCACCCATGACAAGAGCAAGAGCTAAAAAGGCCCAAGAAGCTTTGGAACATATGGTGACTATTCTGAGGGCAGTTCAAATGCAAGGAGAGGCCCACAAGGGAAAGTTGCTAGTCCTATGTGTTGATTGCTTGGAATGAAGGCCCAATTACAGACTTTGGGTTTTTACATTTCTCTTATTTTGTTGAAGGCCCAATTACAGACTTTAGGTTTTTACATTTCTCTTATTTTGTTGAGAACTAATTTAGTATAAAGCTTTTGGGAACTGAATGAAGGGGGACAATTGTTGTTTTGTCAAAAAGTGTGAGCTTTGTCTCTGCTAGGGTTCTTCCTTGAACCAACTGATCTTATCAGGAATTCACCCAATTCTTGTGGTGATCCTTTAGGCTTATCAAACCTCGATGTTTGTGGCGCCTATTTGATTTTCTATCTTTCACGTTTTCTGTTCGTGTTTGCACTTTCGACGTTCTTCCCATTGTGCCTTCGGCCCGAATTTTCTCAAGTTCATTCTGCACGTTTCTTGACCCTAAATGGCAGTTCAGAGCGTCATGTTTCTCCTCATTTTGGAATCACTCAAATCCGAGTTCTGTAGACTGAAATTCAAACGAAATTAAAAACTCGTTCTGGGTTGTTGTTCTTGGTGCGCGAATTCCATCCTAGAAGATCCAACTTGAACCAAGCATATGGTTTTTTTTCCCATCAAGGTACACAAGATGAAAGCGATGACATGTTCCACATCCACCGCAGTCAAGTATGCACCCAAAGAACAAAATGAAATGCACTATACCGAAATTTATCCAAATCTTAGAAAAGAGAATTTACCTATACATATGAATCAACTACAAAAATAAGTATTTCCAAACTGTTCAAACGGATAATTCAAGATTCAATACATCAATTAATGCAAACTGTTTGTATTAATCAATGTATTGAATCTCAAACAGGAAACTAAGGTTCACTCACAATGCATGTTACTACTAATATAAAACAATACTCATATATCAACTAGGTAGTAATAAGCACCACAGTGTCACAAATACATACATACCTCGGAAGAAATTGAGTAACTACCACAATGAGTGTAACATCCCATTTCTCGTAAGCTAATTTAAAAAAATAATTTTTATTTATAAATAAATAGAGTTTTAGAAAAATGATGAGATTCTATAAATAAATAAATAAGAAGATATAATTATTAATTAAAATAATGATTTGAGAGAAAATAAAAAGGGTATTTTATTTATTTGTTTGATAGAGAATAAAATAGAATTTATTTTTATAAAATAATAAATAAATAAATAAATAGAGTAAGTCTAGCTATAAATAGTGTTAGGTCAGTTTTCACACTGTGATGTGCCATCATTTTCTTCTATTTTCTAAACCCTTTTTGCACCATTTTAATTATTGATTGGTCTTAATTGTCAATTAATTAGGCAGTTTTATTATTTGGGCTCATTTAGCTAATTTGATGTTTTTAATCTAATTTCAGGAATTAATGAAACATTGGGCTTAATCCGGATTTTGGTTGTTGACTTGAAGAGGGCAAATAAAGCAGCGCTTACCTTAGTTAATTTCTAATTAGGAAATTTCGCAATTTTATTTTATGTTGTTCAGTGTTTATTTCGTTTTGGGCCAGAGTATTGTAATAGGGCCCAGTGACTTTGAGTGACTCTTTTTAAATAGATGCCTTGGGATTCGTGCAGGGCATTCTATTCTGCTATGCTATTTTCATTATTCAGAGCTTTGGTTTTAGGTTTTCACGTTTTTCTGTGCCCTTGTTACAGTTTTCGTTCTTAATGCAAATTTCCGTTTTCTACTTCTAATTACGAGTTCATTCTTGCTTCTTCTTCTACTTTCATTTACGTTTATGTTCATTTACGTTTCTGTTCATTTACGTTCTTGTTCATTTACGTTTCTGCTTCATGTTTCATTTGCGTTTTCTGTTTGAATCCATGGAAGGCTAGATTTTCTGGTGTTGTTTCCTTTTGAGGACGAAGCCCAACTCTCTTTGAGGTTTCATTTGTAATGTGGTTTCCTGGCAGTTTTCCCTTCACCAGTTATCCCAATTTCGTGAATATTAATCAGTGCACGCTTCGTGTTCGATTAATTGCCTCTGAGCCTAACTTGCGTTCATGCTTAATTGACGAAGGGCTAACTGGTGTATGTGGTGCCTAATCACGTATTGAAAACCCTAAGTTGATTTTCGCTTAGTAAATTGAAATAGGGTTGGATTAAGTGGTTGACTGTTAGGGACGAATTATCCATAACCCAGGATAAGAGAGTGGCTTCTAAATCAGAGGAAACAACCCGTTTTTAATATTAGTAGTTTCGTATTCCATTTTATTTGTTCTGCTCTTTAATTACCAAACAACCAACCCCCCCCCCCCATCGTTACTGTTACTGCAAGTATATTATGAACATTTGGCTTGTCACTGCTCGTTGGGAAACAACCTAGGATCACTTCCTAGTTACTGCATTTTCATGTTTATTTGATTCGGGTACGGCCTTAATCAAATTTGGCAACGCTGCCGGGGAGCAGTGTCCAAAGGTTCATAATAGCTAGCTAGTGTTGTGTGTTTAATCCTTTCGTGTTTTATGTTTAATTGTTAGTATTGTGTTAGTATGTGTGTTAGTGTTGATTAGTGTCCTGGTATTTTGTTTAATGTGTGTTATGTTTCAGTTTTACCATTAAGCGTTTCCCCTGTTTCAGTCTTGGGTGTTTTGCTGTGAAGATTATGCTTGAAAACAGAGTAGTAGTAGAAATCAGCTTGCGGAAAAACAGAGTAGTAGTAGAAATCAATTAGAGACGGATTTTAGCGACCACCCATGCTGAATTAATTGGGATTTTTTGTTTTAGTAGCTAGGGTTGTTATTTTTGGCTGAATTTTTTTGTGGTAACTTCTTTTAATCCATATTTTGTGGGAAAAATAGCTAGAGCCTTTAGTTTGGTCAGATTTGAAAGTTCAAAAACACTAGCAAATTTTGTGTTTGTCAAAACTTCAAACGGCCATAACTTTTGCTCCGGTTATCAGAATCGCAATTATTATATATGCATTTGGGGTAGAAAAAAATTTCCTACGCCGTGGCAGCCGGCCTATGGCCGGCTGAGGTCTCCATCGTCCAAAAAAAGCGATTCTGTCAAAAGTTTTTTATTTTTCAAGTTTTATTCACTTATTTTTCTTAACCTACCAATTTTAGCTTTCATAGTTAGACTTTGAATTTTTGTCTGAAATTTTTTTTTGCTATCTTCTCATCATTTTATAAGGTTTCTCACAAAATTTCAAGTCATTTGGATATCATTTGAGGGTAGCTGTAGTTCAAACCTACACCTTTATTTACATGACAAGGCAACTAGTTGTGTGCATGCTGAATGTAGTGTATGACTAGAGGCAATCCATCTGACTTACAACCCTTTGATCCTGAGATAGATAGGACATTTCATAGATTAGTTAGGCATCATTTTATACCTTTTGATCATTCTGAGCATTCCATAACTGGTGAATCTGTGCATTCTGTTATTGGTGATTTTGAACATCCTGATCTTGAGCTTTATAATTTTGAGCATTCTGATTCTGAGCATTCTGATTTTGCACATTCTGAGAACATGGCACAACCTCCACCTCGTGAGAGGACTCTAAGGGAAATGGATGCACCTGATTTCACCTATGAAAGCTTGTGCATCCAATACCCTGATGAGGATGTCCCATATGTTCTTAAGACTGGACTGATTCATTTGCTTCCAAAGTTTCATGGCCTTGCAGGTGAAGACCCGCACAAACATTTGAAAGAATTTCACATTGTCTGCTCCACCATGAAACCCCCAGATGTCCAAGAGGATCACATATTTCTGAAGGCTTTTCCTCATTCATTAGAGGGAGTGGCAAAGGACTGGCTGTATTACCTTGCTCCAAGGTCCATCACGAGTTGGGATGACCTTAAGAGAGTATTCTTAGAAAAAATTTTCCCTGCTTCCAGGACCACAGCCATCAGGAAGGATATCTCAGGTATTAGACAACTCAGTGGAGAGAGCCTGTATGAGTACTGGGAGAGATTTAAGAAACTATGTGCCAGTTGCCCCCACCATCAGATTTCAGAACAACTTCTTCTCCAATATTTTTATGAAGGACTCAGTAATATGGAGAGAAGTATGATAGATGCTGCCAGTGGTGGAGCCCTTGGAGACATGACTCCTGCTGAAGCCAGAAATTTAATTGAGAAGATGGCCTCCAACTCCCAGCAGTTTAGCGCCAGAAATGATGCCATAGTCATTAGAGGAGTGCATGAGGTAGCTACAAACCCATCTGCATCATCTGAAACTAAGAAGCTTGAAGGCAAACTGGATGCGTTGGTCAACTTGGTAACCCAGCTGGCCTTGAATCAGAAATTTGTACCTGTCGCAAGGGTTTGTAGTTTGTGCTCCTCTGCTGACCACCATACAGACCTTTGCCCTTCCATGCAGCAACCTAGAGCAATTGAGCAGCCTGAAGCTTATGCTGCAAATATTTACAATAGACCTCCTCAACCTCAGCAGCAAAATCAACCACAGCAGAGCAATTATGACCTTTCCAGCAACAGATACAACCCTGGATGGAGGAATCACCCTAACCTCAGATGGTCCAGCCCTCAGCAACAACAACAGCAGCCTGCTCCTTCCTTCCAAAATGATGCTGGCCCAAGCAGACCATACATTCCTCCACCAATCCAACAAAAGCAACAACCCCAGAAACAGCCAACAGTTGAGGCACCTCCACAACCTTTCCTCGAAGAACTTGTGAGGCAAATGACTATGCAGAACATGCAGTTTCAGCAAGAGACCAGAGCCTCCATTCAGAGCTTAACCAATCAGATGGGACAATTAGCTACTCAATTGAATCAACAACAGTCCCAGAATTCTGACAAGCTGCCTTCTCAAGCTGTCCAAAACCCCAAAAATGTCAGTGCCATTTCATTGAGGTCGGGAAAGCAGTGTCAAGGACCTCAACCCGTAGCACCTTCCTCATCTGCAAATGAACCTGCCAAACTTCACTCTATTCCAGAAAAAGGTGATGACAAAAATCTACCTAACAATTTCTGTGTAGGTGAATCTTCTTTCACAGGTAATTCTGATTTGCAACAAAAAAATGGAAGAGGCAGAGAAAGAGATCTTGGAAACGTTTAGAAAAGTAGAGGTAAACATACCTCTGTTGGATGCAATAAAGCAAATTCCAAGATATGCCAAATTCTTGAAAGAGTTGTGCACTAATAAGCGGAAGCTTAAAGGAAGTGAACGAATTAGCATGGGCAGAAATGTCTCTGCATTGATTGGTAAATCTGTTCCTCAAATTCCTGAAAAATGCAAAGATCCAGGTACATTCAGCATACCTTGTATTATAGGGAATAGTAAGTTTGACAATGCCATGCTAGATTTAGGAGCCTCTGTTAGTGTTATGCCTCTGTCGATTTTTAATTCTCTATCTCTAGGTCCCTTGCAGTCAACTGATGTGGTAATTCATTTAGCTAATAGAAGTGTTGCCTATCCTGTTGGTTTCATAGAAGATGTCTTAGTTAGAGTTGGTGAACTAATTTTCCCTGTTGATTTTTATATCTTGAATATGGAAGATGGATTTTCTCAAGGATCAGTTCTCATCATTCTAGGCAGACCCTTTATGAAAACTGCTAGAACTAAGATAGATGTTTATGCAGGCACACTGTCCATGGAGTTTGGTGATATAACTGTTCATTTTAATATTCTGGATGCTATGAAATACCCATCTGAAGATCTTTCTGTATTTCGTGCTGAAATAATTGACCATGTTGTTGATGAATACATGACTGATCTTTATTCTAATCTGCATGCCTCTCACTCTTCATGCATTGAGTCTGAAATTGTACTTGATCATATGTCTGAATTTGATGCTGAGAGTGAATCTGAGAGTGATATTGATTGCATGCCTGGTGGTGGTGTTTTACCTCTTGAGATTGATTTTATAGAGTCAGATAGAACTAACCATGTTTCAGGAAGTACACATACCTCTGACTTTCTTTATGAGGTAAAGGCTGAGAAACCATCTCCTTCTACCACTGTCCAGCCGACCACACCAGAATTGAAGCCTCTGCCATCAAATTTAAAATACGCTTACTTGGATGATAGCAAGAGTTTTCCAGTGATTATATCTGCCTCCCTTGCTGATGAGCAAGAGGAGAAGTTGTTGTCAGTTCTCAAGAAGCATAAGAAGGCTATAGGCTGGACCCTGGCGGACATTCCTGGTATTAGCCCATCCACATGTATGCATCGAATAAATTTAGAAGATGGAGCTAAACCAGTAAGACAGCCACAGAGAAGACTCAACCCGGTGATTCTTGATGTAGTGAAGAAGGAGATAACCAAGCTTTTGCAAGCTGGAATCATTTATCCTATCTCCGACAGCCAATGGGTGAGTCCCGTCCAGGTAGTCCCGAAAAAGACTGGCCTCACAGTGATCAGAAATGAGAAGGAGGAGCTGATTCCTACTCGGGTGCAGAACTGTTGGAGAGTCTGCATTGACTATAGGAGGCTGAACCAGGTTACCAAAAAGGACCATTTTCCCCTGCCATTCATTGACCAGATGCTTGAACGCCTGGCAGGTAAATCCCACTACTGTTTCCTTGATGGTTTTTCTGGTTATATGCAAATTACTATTGCTCCTGAGGATCAGGAAAAGACCACATTCACCTGCCCCTTCGGCACTTTTGCTTATAGGAGGATGCCTTTCGGCCTGTGCAATGCCCCTGGTACCTTCCAGCGATGCATGATTAGTATTTTCAGTGATTTTTTAGAAAATTGCATAGAGGTGTTTATGGATGATTTCACTGTATATGGATCCTCTTTTGATGGTTGTTTGAATAGTTTGGAAAAAGTTTTGAATAGATGCATTGAAACTAACCTTGTTCTAAATTTTGAAAAATGTCATTTTATGGTTGAGCAAGGTATAGTTTTAGGCCACATTATTTCCAATAAGGGCATTGAAGTAGATCCTGCAAAAATTTCTGTTATTTCACAATTGCCTTACCCCTCTTGTGTGCGAGAGGTGCGATCTTTTCTTGGTCATGCAGGATTCTACAGGCGCTTTATAAGGGATTTTAGCAAAGTAGCCCTTCCACTGTCCAACTTGTTGCAAAAGGAGGTGGAGTTTGACTTTAATGACAGATGCAAAGAGGCTTTTGATTGCCTCAAAAGAGCGTTGACTACCACCCCCATCATCCAGGCACCCGATTGGACAGCCCCTTTTGAGCTTATGTGTGATGCATCAAATTATGCATTGGGGGCTGTCCTTGCTCAGAAAATTGATAAATTGCCCAGGGTGATATATTATGCTTCTAGGACTTTAGATGCTGCCCAAGCAAATTATACTACTACTGAGAAAGAGCTTCTAGCCATAGTTTTTGCTCTTGAAAAATTTCGATCTTATTTGCTTGGTACTCGCATTATTGTTTATACTGACCATGCAGCTCTAAAGTACTTGTTGAAGAAGGCTGATTCTAAGCCTAGGTTGATCCGATGGATGCTCTGGCTCCAAGAGTTTGACTTGGAGGTCCGTGATAGGAGCGGAGCACAAAATCTAGTTGCTGATCATTTGAGTCGGATCGAACGTGTCTCTGATGCAGATTCACCTATTCGGGATGATTTCCCGGATGATCATTTGTATATATTGTATAGTATTTCTGACTCTCTTTCTACTCCCTGGTTTGCTAACATTGTCAATTATTTAGTTGCCTCTGTTTTTCCTCCCTTAGCATCTAAGGCCCAAAAAGATAAGATTAAAAGTGATGCTAAGCATTTTATTTGGGATGACCCCTACTTGTGGAAATTGTGCAGTGATCAGGTCATTAGACGGTGCATTCCAGATCATGAGACTGACTCAGTCCTGCAGTTCTGTCATTCTTCCGCACCGGGAGGTCATCTGGGTGTTCAAAGGACAGCTCGCAAAGTGCTTGATTGTGGTTTTTATTGGCCCACCATCTTTAAAGATGCGTGGAAGATCTGCAGCACTTGTGAGCAGTGTCAGAGAGCAGGAAATACACTTACATGGCGACAACAAATGCCTCAGCAACCTATGCTATTCTGTGAGGTGTTTGATGTCTGGGGTATAGATTTCATGGGTCCTTTTCGTGTCTCTTTTGGTTATGTTTATATTCTCCTTGCAGTTGATTATGTTTCAAAATGGGTGGAAGCCAAGCCCACTAGAACTAATGATGCTAAAGTTGTCGCAGACTTTGTCAGGTCTAATCTGTTTTGCAGGTTTGGAGTACCTAAAGCAATTGTTAGTGATCAAGGAACCCATTTTTGCAACAGGACAATGCATGCCCTGCTTAAAAAGTACGGGGTGGTACACAGGGTATCCACACCATACCACCCCCAGACTAATGGACAGGCAGAAATTTCTAACAGGGAAATCAAGAGAATTCTAGAGAAGATTGTGCAGCCAAGCAGGAAAGATTGGAGTACCAGGCTTGATGATGCTCTCTGGGCACATCGGACTGCCTACAAAGCACCCATAGGAATGTCTCCTTATCGGGTTGTCTTTGGAAAGGCATGTCATCTTCCAGTGGAAATTGAGCACAAAGCATACTGGGCAGTGAAGACTTGCAACTTCTCTATGGATCAAGCTGGCGAGGAAAGGAAGTTGCAACTGAGTGAGTTAGATGAAATCCGCCTAGAAGCCTACGAGAATGCCAAGTTCTACAAAGAAAAGACAAAGAAGTTCCATGATAGCATGATAGTTAAAAAAGACTTCGTGGTTGGGCAAAAAGTGTTCATTGAGAAATATGTGAATGTTTTTGTTTGTCTCCCTTTCATATCCTTGGATTTTGTTCTTTGTTTCATTTTGCCCAGGAGTGCAAAAGGCTAAGTATGGGGGGTTTTGATGTGCCATCATTTTCTTCTATTTTCTAAACCCTTTTTGCACCATTTTAATTATTGATTGGTCTTAATTGTCAATTAATTAGGCAGTTTTATTATTTGGGCTCATTTAGCTAATTTGATGTTTTTAATCTAATTTCAGGAATTAATGAAACATTGGGCTTAATCCGGATTTTGGTTGTGGACTTGAAGAGGGCAAATAAAGCAGCGCTTACCTTAGTTAATTTCTAATTAGGAAATTTCGCAATTTTATTTTATGTTGCTCAGTGTTTATTTCGTTTTGGGCCAGAGTATTGTAATAGGGCCCAGTGACTTTGAGTGACTCTTTTTAAATAGCTGCCTTGGGATTTGTGCAGGGCATTCTATTCTGTTATGCTATTTTCATTATTCAGAGCTTTGGTTTTAGGTTTTCACGTTTTTCTATGCCCTTGTTACAGTTTTCGTTCTTAATGCAAATTTCCGTTTTCTGCTTCTAATTACGAGTTCATTCTTGCTTCTTCTTCTACTTTCATTTACGTTTCTGTTCATTTACGTTTCTGTTCATTTACGTTCTTGTTCATTTACGTTTCTGCTTCATGTTTCATTTGCGTTTTCTGTTTGAATCCATGGAAGGCTAGATTTTCTGGTGTTGTTTCCTTTTGAGGACGAAGCCCAACTCTCTTTGAGGTTTCATTTGTAATGTGGTTTCCTGGCAGTTTTCCCTTCACCAGTTATCCCAATTTCGTGAATATTAATCAGTGCACGCTTCGTGTTCGATTAATTGCCTCTGAGCCTAACTTGCGTTCATGCTTAATTGACGAAGGGCTAACTGGTGTATGTGGTGCCTAATCACGTATTGAAAACCCTAAGTTGATTTTCGCTTAGTAAATTGAAATAGGGTTGGATTAAGTGGTTGACTGTTAGGGACGAATTATCCATAACCCAGGATAAGAGAGTGACTTCTGAATCAGAGGAAACAACCCGTTTTTAATATTAGTAGTTTCGTATTCCATTTTATTTGTTCTGCTCTTTAATTACCAAACAACCAACCCCCCCCCCATCGTTACTGTTACTGCAAGTATATTATGAACATTTGGCTTGTCACTGCTCGTTGGGAAACGACCTAGGATCACTTCCTAGTTACTTCATTTTCATGTTTATTTGATTCGGGTACGGCCTCGACGCTGTCTCTTCTTTTCCTCATTTTCGTTTTATCCCTTCTCCTCTCAAAACCCTTTCTTTTTCCCGCAGTCCACTAAACCTGTCTCAGAAAAACAACGATCTCGGACTCATTCACCTTTGGATCGTCGTGAAATTTGAGAACCACGTTCACAACCCAATTCTGAGCATCCTCACCGTTGGTTATTTCGATATCATGTCTGAAATGAGAGAAATACCCTTCGCATTGTAACCTTTTTCTTTCCCGTAGAAACCCAGAGCTGTCTTGGTAAAACTACGATCCTGGTTTCGTTAACCGTTAGATTGTTGTGAAAGTTGGATATGTTGTTTTAAATTCAATTGCGCACTCTTTGACCGTTGGGATTTGCGAGATGATGTTCGTGGAGAGATAAAAAGGAATCGCATGAAGATATCGCATGAAGATATTCAATCCCTTCTACGTTTCTCTGACGTTTGGGAACTCTATCGGAGCAGTCGGAGGAGAAACTGGAGGAATCTTAGGGAACCGCTAGAGATGCTGCTATCGCTATCGGAAGACACGTGAGTCCGCTTAGAGGTAAGGGATGAGTTATTCACAGTTGGGGATTAGTGAGAACATGTGTAGGGATCCTTAGAGAATTAAATTGGGATTTTTTTTTGGGATGTTTGTTAAATTTCAATTTTTCCTTTATGATTACAAATAAAATATTGATGTCCTAATGAAAATTTCTTGATAAATTGTGTTCTTGATATTTGTATATTTCGACCTATGATTTTGATATAATTGTGTAATATTATTTGAGGGGTTTTAGTCCTCATGTTGTGATAGTTTTTTATATAAATTGTTATATTGAGGATATGAAATGATGATTCAAATTGTGAGTATGTGATGAATTGTAGAATAACATGTTGCTTTGAGATTATAATATTGTTATTGAGATTGAGTATAAGTGTAAAGTTGAACATGTGTTAATTTGTGAGATACGTGTAAACATGTGATGGTGGTTTGTGACACTATGAGATGTGAAATTGTGAATGAGTTCTAGTTGTGGATAAGTGTGTAGTTAACACTTGATGTGAAATCACTTGTGTTGTAAGCTATGAATTGTACAATAACCCGACCAGCATTATCTTGAGAAAAGCGTTGATGCGCAGTGTTAAAGAGAAAATGTAGGTTTCCTATTTAGGAACCAGTGTTAAATCGTAGCGCAATTGTGTTGAACGTGTTTAAAACACGAGTGTAAGGTCGTGGGTATTGTATAATTCATGAGCAGTGTCTGCATGCAAAAATTATTTTAGGGGTTGAACCTGAATCACGAGGGAGAGACCCTGACGGACTCTTCGGAGTGTAGGCCTTGGGGGTCACCGGGTTTGAGTGCTCCTTTAAGCCTATGCTGATCCCATATGGTTGGAACATTCTCGCAAAACATCGTGACCCTAACTGGTCTCCCTATGATCTTACTTAGTGAGAGTGACCTGACAAACCCATGGTGTGGTGTGTCTTGTTATGTACTCCTAAGCACCCCAGGGTGGTTTTTCACTGACATGGTACCACATTGCATATAGGATTGAGTCTTAGCATAACTGTTGCATATGCTTGCTAATTGATGTGTTATTATATCTTGATCGAAGTGTGGGATTCTTGTGTAATGTGATTGATGATTGAAAAGTGAATTTTGAATGACGAAGTGGTGAAGTTACGTGAGCTATGTTTAAGCAAGTGGTATCTCATTTATATAATATGTATATTTAATTATCTTGTTTCTCTATTAGCTAGGAATGTGATAACTCACTCCCTGTGTGTTGTTGTGTTTGGATCCTGTGATGATCTTGAACTTGTGTTCGGGGGAGCAGATGAATAGGTGGATGACTATGAAGAACCTCATGCTAGAGGACACGGGAACACAACGCTCTGATAGGATGTGACATTAGGATATAGGTTCTTTATTAATTGTATGAAGCTTAGACGACTTTGTTTGGGTCGGGAATACTTTATTATTTATTTGGACAAGTTTGAATATGATGTAGAAGAAAATGAATGTGAGCCTTTTTCCCCTTTGAAAGACTTGTAAAAAAACAAATGTTTTAAAAATACTTTTAATTAATATTTGAATTTTATTTTTCCTTATTAGTATATATGTGAGGGGTAGAGGGTGTCACAATGAGTGTGATGATGCAATGTTATAGTATAGAAATATGCCCACTTGATTATAGTATTGGTAGTAGAATATTACTTCACTTGTTCTCAAGAGCATATTTTATCTGTAAGGACAATGGGAGAAATAATCAGAACATGAATGTAACAAATAACTTAACTTGTTCTCATCAAGTACTTATAGGAAATGATTGTTGATTTTTTTTATTAGCCAAATAAATTTGTATATAGTAAAAATAAATTTATGCCTAACTATGGACCAATAAAATATTATTAATAACGTTCTTGCCATATAATTAAAGAACTAATAATTAATACATACATATATATACACTAATATGTTTGATTTTTTGTCATTATTTTAAGGTAAATTACAATATCCACTACTATGTTATGATGTATGGTCATATGCTAAAAGTTCTTAATTACAAAGCACTACTCATTTCCTGCATGTCTTTTTTTGTAACCTTCTATTGTTATTAGGTTTTTCGAATGAACTACTTGTAATGGTGTTGGTGTTGGTAGTGGTGTTGTTGTCTCCTAACCAATGAAAGAGATGAAATGGATCTAAGACCTTGGATTCCCTTTCATCATCAGCACCACCAAAACCCTGTGTAAACAAAAGGTCAAGTGGGTCAACTTTTATTTCTCCCAACTCAGCAAAGAAGTCGTCCGATTATTGGTTATTAGTACTCATATCCATCAAACTAGGCTTATAAGGGACTCAGTTATACAAGGTAGCACAGGTAATACAGAGCAAAATCCCATTTTTATTTAGTTTAAACTCAATTGCAACAACAGTCAAATTTGTAGTATTGTCCACCACAGAGGCATTAGGTAGCACTTGTTGGATGAACATAAAGTGCAAAATCCATTTATCAAAGGATTTAACCAAGAAGATTACTTATGAACTTGAAAATGGCACATTAAAGTTAGATGGCCAAGTTGGCAACAACAACAAAATTGAAGGATTTGAATATTTAAAGTTAAAAGATTAGTGAAAAGTGATGTGCAGGTGGTAACTAGTAATGAAAACAACAATAAGAAATACATTTATGAATTGTGGTTTGGTTGGAATTAGGTGGACTTGGAATTTGAAATGGGCTAGCTAGGATGAGTGAATTGCAGAAGATATATGGTGCAGTTTTTGTTGCAGCACCTGGTGAACTGCTATTGTGGTGATCATATACTACTGTAGAAGATATATGGGGTATCTTTTATTGTCATCATCACATACTAGGTCAGGGGTCTCTAAAATTTAAAAACAGCTAGTGAAACTTAAGTTTTCTTTGTGATTGTTCACTGAAATGGGGGTATTGTTCTCTTATATTAAATGGTGCTAACAAATTTTTACTTATTTTTGTATTGGCATCAATGTATTTTGCTATTTTTCTATTGGCATTAATGAACAACATATTTGGCTTTTTCATACACTTTTGATGATCACTATGGTTCCAAGGTTTCCATATTGTGCAACCATATGTTTCTCTATTTAGAAGAAAATAAAACAGTGTGGAAATAATTTTTTTGATCCATAGGTTGTGCATCCATGACTAGTTGCATGGGTCTAATTCATGTGTTGACTTGAAACCCCTTATTCTCAAACTCTAGTGCGATTCTGGAAAGCCTCAATGTTTTGACTAAAATTAAAGATTACATTATAGTAAGTGCTAAAAACTAAAAAGTGTTGGTAGTCATGGATAGGGTTGTTCTACCTTGAGTATTGTATTTCATATGCAGAAATATACAGTTTCTAATATCAAAGTTCATGGTTGTATTAATCCTATTAAAATTACTATCATCCTATAGTAGGAATATTTTTTTTTTTGAAGTATATCTAGTAATCATATTACAAGGAAAAATAAGATCAATTCTAATAAAAACATCTCTTCAAGATAATGAATTATTAAAACTCAACAATTGTACAAAATAAGTTAATTCCATAATGGAACATTGATTGTGTGTCCTTGGACTAAGAGTGCTACCTAGATATAATGCGCCTACTATTATATATCTGACGGAGCCAATTTGATAGTGAATCAGTGATCACCTTCTTTGGATAAGACTTGAAGAATGAAATATAGAGTTGAAAAATATATTATCCATTAAGAAATGCTTTAAAGAAAGAAGAAAAATTTCCTGAATATAGGTAGCAGCACAATTAGAGCAAACTTCATTGTGCACAATGGTATTACTGATGAAAAAAAATTAAAAAGTTATGCTTATATCCATGAAAAAAAAAGGAACCCTTCATCCAACAAAAAAGAAAAAAGAAACTTAGGGTTGTTTCATTCCCTTCTCACTTTTTGTTCATTTTTTTCCTCCTACAACAACTTGACACCTCTAGCAATTAATTTTTCATCTATAATTATTAAGTTTTCATAATTACATTAAAAAAAAAACAAGTGTTTTAACAACCAAAAGGCAGAAACATTTGGAAAATATTTTGTAATATGTTTTCTTCAGGTGTTTTAACAAACTCTTAGAAAAAAGAAATGTCTCAAGGGTTCTCATATATGCTTTGGAGACAATATTACATAGTATAGACAAAACCTTCATGCTCATTTTTTCTTCTGCATGAAAAAAGATTAACAATAAAAGCATGAGAGAGACAGGAAAAAAAAGGACAACCTGAGTTAGAGGGAGAAGACATCACAAAGTTGAAGAACCATATAAATGAATGAGGAATCACGGTTCCTAGGAAGGAACTTGGATAACTTCAGAAGTTGCCAAGGAATTAATTGGAAATATGAATTGACCACCAATCAACAAAACCTTGAATTCAGAGCATACATGGATCGATCTTCTTCCTTATTTCCCTGACCTAACAAATAGAAGAACATCCATTGGAACAAAACCTTTTTTTCTAGAGAGAATCAAATCAAATAACAGGGGACTTCTAATAACTATCTACCAATATCAGCCTAAAAATTATGATGTATCATATTGATAACTACTAAATATGAGCAATTTTTTTTATAATGAAAATAGCCTTAAAAATATTTAATTAGCAGTTATTTATGCTTAATTATTAAGAATTAATGTTTTCTTTTGTATGGCTTGCATCTATAAAAATGAGGGATTAAAAGGCAAAAAGATGCAAAAAATAACAAAAATATGAAAAAGGAAGATTGTGGCATTAGGCTTAGCGAGAAGAGCTTGCTCAGCGTGCAGCCCACTCAGCGAGAAGCACAGGCTAAGCGTGAGGAAAGGCCCAACCCAAGTCATGCGCAGCACACAGCGTGAAAACAAGCACTAGTGTTATGCGCGAAAATAGGCACCCGCGCTAAGCGAGCAGCACAGGCTTAGCATGAGTGCGCAGGCCCAAGTCCACTCCAGCAACTATAAAAAATGAGTCAAGTCAAGGAGAAAAGACACACCGAGTCTCATAGCACTCTAATACACACCTAAAGCTTGAGAACTCTATCTTGGGGAATTCCTTCTTATCTTTCATTATTTTCTATTCCCTTTTTTCCTTCCCTTCTCTTTCATTAGTTTCTATACCCCTTTTCAAGTGTAAGGTCCCTTATGGCTATGAGAGGCTAAATCCTTAGTTAGGGCCTGACAGGCCTAAAAATCCAAAAGATGTATTTTATGCTTCATATTTATCAATGCAAATAGATGTTTTCTTTCGTATTATCCTTTCTTACTTAAATTTCATGTATCATTCATCCTTGCATCATCTTTAGGGGTTAGGTGCTCGACATAGGGTAATCCTTAATAGAAATACAAGGAAGGTCTTACATGCATTAGTTTTAGGGATTAGTCGCTCGACAGAGAGTAGTTTCTAATAGAACTAAAAGGAAATGATATCTTAATAAAATCATTGCTAGACATAGAGTGATTGTATTATGCCTATGCATCAAAGCAAGCATCTAGAATTAGGATGTCATGCATTTTATCTATTGAGTCTTTGCAAAGACATTTGGGAGATAGATAGGTAAAATAGGCTTGTCATCGTGAGACATCAGGAACAAGTATTCTAATAGATGTGGGTAGAACTGCAACTGAAGATTTAGCTCCACTAAATCTAGAAATTGAAGCCCCTTGTAGAAGGAACAATGCTGCAAGAAAAAGAAGAGAGCAAGAAATACAAGGAAGCAGTCAACCCTCACCTCCATCCTCTCCACAAAGCTACTATCAAATGGAAGAGGAGCGTGCACAATGAGTGACACTAGGGGACTACTCTAGTACAACTACCCCGCAATTCTTCACTAGTATTGCAAGGTCGGAGGTTCAGGCAGCCAACATAACCTACTTTCACTCTCTCATACAACTGATACAAGGAAACCTCTTCCATGGTCTACCGAATGAGGATCATTACACTCATCTTGCCACTTACATAGAAATTTGTAACACGGTAAAGATAGTCAGTGTTCCCGAGAATGTCATACGCCTTAATCTTTTCTCTTTTTCTTTGGCAGGAGAAGCAAAAAGGTGGCTACACTCCTTTAAAGGCAATAGCTTCTGGACTTGGGAAGAAGTTATTGAAAAGTTCTTAAAGAAATACATTCCAGAGTCAAATACTGCCGAGGGAAAGGTGGAAATATCCTCATTCCATCAATTTTCTGATGAATCACTCAGCAAGGCGCTCGACCATTTCTACGGACTACTCAAAAAGATGCCTACACATGGGTACAGCGAGCCGATGCAATTAAACATCTCCACAGATGGCCTACGACCACAGTCAAAACAACTCCTTGACGCATTTGCAGGAAAAAATCAAGATGAAGGCACTAGAGGAGGCAATGAAGCTGATAGAGAACATGGAGGCCAATGATCACGCCATCCTTTGTGATCGAGCATACACACCAACAAAGAGAAGCCTTTTGGAACTCACAACTCAAGATGCAACACTGGCCCAAAACAAGCTATTGGCCTGACAAATAGAGGCCCTAACGGAGACCCTCGGCAAGCTCCCTCAACAACTACAAGCGGTAAATCCCTCTCACTCTTCAATCTTGCAAATAAGGGGATGCCACATATGCGGTGGAGCACACGAGTCAGGGCAATGCATAGCCTAAGAAGATTCTTCCAGGGAGGTGAACTACATGGGAGCTCTGAATCGCCAAGGATTTCAAGGCTACAACCAAGGAGGACCGTTGGGATTCAACCAAGGGAGGAACTTTACACAAGGCTCAAGCTGGAGGAATCATCCGGGGAACCTGTTCAACAAGGAGCAAAGAAGTCAACCTGGCCAGAATTCCAACCAAGGGATTGATCTTTATGAGAAGACTAGCAAGCTTGAGGAGACACTGACTCAATTCATGTAGATATCCATGTCCAACTACAAGATCATGGAATCATCCATCAAGAACTTGGAGATACAAGTGGGACAATTAGCCAAACAAATGGTTGAAAGACCCACTAGCAACTTTGGAGCCAATACAGAGAAAAACCCAATGGAGGAATGTAAGGCAGTGTTGACTAAAAGCCAGAGGATAGCACAAGGAGAAGAAGAGAAAGCTAAAGGAGACCAATTTGAGGAAGGAAAGGCAAACAAAGAAGGAGAGAAAGAGGAAGAAGATAAGAAGGAAGGAGAGAATAAGGTCTTAACCTCTAAGACCAAAAGCCAACTAGCCTGAGAGGCTAAGAAAGAAGAGCCAACAGCCCCTCTAAAGGAGCCCCCCTATCCTTTAGTGCCATCAAAGAAGAATAAGGAGCGCTACTTCAAGTGTTTCTTAGAGATATTAAAGGGGCTGGAGATAACCATGCCATTTGGGTAAGTCTTGCAGCAGATGCCACTCTACACCAAATTCATGAAGGACATCCTCACCAAGAAGGGGAAGTACATTGACAATGAAAGCATTATGGTGGGAGGCAATTGCAGTGCAGTGATATAGAGGAAGCTACCCAAGAAATTCAGAGACCCTGAGAGCGTGACAATCCCTTGCACCATAGGGAATGAATCAGTAAGGAAGGCTCTCATTGACTTAGGGGCAAGCATCAACTTGATGCCCCTGTTAATGTGTATAAGAATTAGAAATCTAAAGATAGACCCTACCAAGATGACGCTCTAACTCGCAGACCAATCAATCACAAGACTATACGGGGTAGTGGAAGATGTCCTGGTCAAAGTCCGTCACTTTACTTTCCTGGTGGATTTTGTCATCATGGACATAGAAGAAGATTTGGAGATTCCTCTTATCCTAGGCAGACCCTTCATGCTGACTGCCAACTGCGTGGTAGATGTAGGGAATGGTAATCTGGAAATGAGCGTCGATGACCAAAAGGTAACATTCAACCTTTTCGAAGCAATTAAATACCCAGGGGAAGATAGGAGGTGCTTCAAGATGGAGGAGGTCAATGAAGAAGACATCGATGCTCTCCAAACCACACAAACTTCACTGGAGAAAGCTTTGATCAATGTTGTGGATTGTCTAACCAGTGAAGATGAGAAGGATCTAAGGGATTGCTTGGAAGACTTAGATCATGAAGAAAACATTCCTGTAGGGGGGACCAATTTTGAAAAATTGAAAAGCGGGAGTCCATCCGAGAAGACCAAGGTAGAGTTGAAGATCCTACCCAACTTTCTGAAGTATGCGTTCTTGGAGGAGAATGAGACCAAGCATATGGTGATCAGCAGTGAGCTAACAGTAGAGGAAGAGAACAGGTTGGTAGAGGTCCTCAAGAGACACAGGGAAGCAATTGGGTGGCACATATCAGATCTTAAAGGAATCAGCTCTGCCTACTGCATGCACAAGATAATGATGGAAGAAGACTTTAGACTAGTCAGACAGCCCCAGAGAAGGCTTAACCCATCAATGAAGGAAAAGGTGAGGAAAAAGGTGCTCTAATGATGCAATCTTATCCCTCAAGGGCATTTGATAGAAGACTCCAAAAAGATTGGGCCAGAAATGCAAGAGAAGGTCCTAGGATTCTCATGAGCCTTAGGGTAGAATTCAGGCCCATGGGCTAAGTATGAACCCACTTGTCTTTGTACATATTAGATTAAGGTTTCATTATTTTTGGGCCTTGTATTTAGGACTTCATAGTGTAGGGAGGGTACCCTAGTAATGTAGGATTTTTCAACCCTTGTATTTTAGAGCACCTAGACTAGTTTTTGTATTAGGGGTAATTTTGTAATTTCACATACATTAAGTGCACTATTTGATGTGTGTGTGTTGGGAGATAAATTTAATTGAATTGGGAGAAGCCCAATCCAATTAAATTTTTGACCATCTTAAGGGGGAGGTGAGCATTTGCTTACCCCATTGCCACATCATATAGTCACACTTTGTGCATGCCCTTCATGTTTTACATGTCTCATGACACCTAAGCACACTTAGGGGAAAATCTTGGACTTGATCTTGGATTAGTGGGCTGAACCATAGCTAAAATTTACTAATTATAATTAGTAAAATTTTGGGTCCAAATTTGGCTCCATAAATTCAAATTCAAATTCAAGTGAAATTTGAATAGAAATTCAAATTTCTCTCCTATTTTGTGTGACACTTAGGCTATAAATAGAGACCTTGTGTGTGCATTATTTTCAACTTTGATCATTTGAGAGTTACACTTCAAAGTTCAGACCTCATTTGAGGCACAAAATTTCATGCTCATTTTCTCCTTCTCCCTCCACTCATCTTCTCCTACCTTCAAGCTCTTATCCATGGCTTCCTATGGTAGTGAGCTTGTTCTTGACTCATCTTCTCTCCTTGAAGTGGCGTCTCCAATCATCTTTCTTCCTTCTCCATTCTACTGCAATTGATCTTCAAGAAGCAAAAGACTCCATTGATGAAGAAGATCCAAGGCCTACAAGCTCCATATGGAGCTACATCATGTGGTATCAAGAACATCTTCGTCTAGGTGATGTTCTTTTGCTTCCTCTATCTTTTTGTTCGATCAATTCACTTTAATTCCTTGTTCTTCATCTTATTCTTCATGTATATCCTCCATTTTCTTGTGGTTTGGTTCTTCATGTATATCCTACATTTGTTTATGTATTTTTGTCATTCTTAGCCTATCTTTTGAATTTTGAGTCTAATTCATGCATGTTATTTAGTTCATAACATGTTCTAAATCAATTCCTAGAAGTAGTCTTGTTGTTGAACTTTTTTTTGGTTTTCTAAGTTCCCTACATGATGCCTATGAAGAAGTTGAGTTGTGGTGCTGAGTTGTGGCTGGATTTGTGAATCAAAATAAGTCTTAAGCTCTCTTGAATTGTGTTATTCAAGACAATTGAGCATAAGCAAACACAAATTGTAACTATCCAAGCCTTAAGCAACATAAACATTACTCTTAATTTCTAGGTTGAAATCGCTGGTGCTGACAGCTTGAACATACGAACTTGTAAAAATTACTGAGAATTGGTCACTACAAATTTTGAGCTGAAATTTTTACTGAATTTTCTAGATATCTGGACCATAGTTATAAAAAAAATAACCAAGTGATTTGGATAAATGGAAACAACAATAAAAAATCATACACATTGGCAGGAAAATTAGTGTCCAGAAAAAAAAAAGTGAAAGGGAAGTGTGCTTGTTGTTTGGCTCAAAATTTGTTCTATAATTAGTGTCTATTTTATACCAATTTTAGTTATGAAATTTCAATTGAAAAATAGTGATGTTCGCTTCTAATAACATGGGACTTCTAATAACTATCTCCCAATATCAGCCTAAAAATTTTGATGTATCATATTCGGTAAACAAAACACTTCAAATATAAATTAGTGTTTTTATTCACACTTTATGTAATTTCCCCATTGAACAATTTTCCTCATAATAATAACATTCTTTATAAATATCACATGTATGAATTGTTTTTATAATGAATTCATCAAAATACATGATCAGTATGATATTTATGATTGCAAACTTCAAATTGACTTCAAAGTTTTACAATTTCACGCCCATAAATGCACATACACGTGTTTAGACACACACACACACACACGAAAGTTAGCTAACAACTTAAAATTCTTAGATCTATTTCTAAGTAGAACTCATAAAATTTTATGAATTTCAATTACAGCTAGCTAACAATGAAGAATGTGTTAATAGTAGGTTAAAAAATGTCTTTTTTTCTTCTTCCTATATACTTCATATGTACATATGTTTATCTTCTAAGAATATTCAGCAACTGGTCCAATAATATGATTCTTTATTGACTACTAGTGAATCATCTCATTATGAATATAGAAACAAATTTCCCAATCATCATATAATTAAGTTTTATAAGCAGTCATTTTAATTGGTCATGGATTCTCTTGTCTTACAGCTCATGATTTTTGTCTTTTGTTTTTTATGTAGGTAGCATGCTTGCAGGCACAAGTAATGCAAATGAAGGCACAACTAGACCAGAACTAGATGGAGTCCAGGAACATGGACAATCATTGGTCAGACAATGTTATCAGACAACCATTCAATCCATTTTGTTTCACTTCCATGAATAACTCCACATCTCCTCAGAGCTCACTTGATTCAATTGATTATAGCAGCATAAATGATGGATTGAGCATGCTAGATGTACAAAGAAGAGAAGATTTGTCACTACAAGCTTGTAATTCTAAGAAAAGATCATGTAACAATGACTTGGATGATTTGCAAGAATTGGCACTCAAGATGATGAGGAGTTGTGATTATGATAGTTATAAAGTTAATCCTTAATTGTCTTTATTAAATTTCTTGAAGGATATTAATATTCCTTTGATGCTGAAGGATGATAATTTTTTACCTAGTGTTATACTAATGAGTGTCAACAAGAAACGTGTCTGTCATAAATGATAATCCTAAACCAGCACTAGGCCTTTTTATTTTTGGATTCAATCCAAAAGAAATCAAATTTATGAAGACTAGCAAAGTCCTTTTTTTTTTCTCTTTAGCTAGCTCTCTGATGAGTTATATTGTTTTACTCAAATAAGTGTAGTAATTAACTTCCAATGTTTAAATAATGTGGTTTATTTTAAACAAAATAATGAAAGACAGATTGAAACTACCAAAAACTAACAACACCCAACAAATATTGGCTAGAGCCAAATTAAATTTGATTGTTCCCAAGTTATTAGTTTTGGTTCAATACTTCAATCGAATGTCAAATATTAGTTTCCAAAGTGCTTTCGAAGCTACACATCAAAGATAAATATACGGTGAATTGTACAAAATCATTGTACCATCTACGAAAAATAAAGTAGGACAAGTTATTAGTTTTGGTCCAATGCTTCTAACTAATTTATAGGATTGTTCTCATACTAGGGTACAACAACCTGAGCTACAACGACTCTACGGTGCGACCTAGGGTGACGACACAACGTGAGGTACAGTGAGGCCACAACGGGAGCTTGGGTCAAGGCACAACACTAGATATAGACTGAGGGATTTGTGGGTTATGAGTGCAAGAATGAGGGATTATCAAAACCAGAGTGATGAGCACGAGAGGTCACAAATTAATTAAAGATGGTAGCTTTAAAATTAAAGACGATTTTTACATTCTGATCGTTGTTGTCTCCTTGCCTTCAAAGACGATGTATCTCAAAACCATCTTAAATGATTTTAACTTAATTTCAAAAATGTCATTGGATTTATGATATAGTGGATTCTAAGACGATTTTATAAATAATCGTTGTTGAAGAGGTCATTTGAAGACAGGTTTGAGATACACCGTCTTAGTATAGCAAGCTCGGATTTATGAAAATGTCATTGTCTTAATTTTTAAAACGATTTTGTAACGACCATCCTAAAAATTGTGTTGTAAAAAATACTTTTTTTAGTAGTGAATATACAAAACACAAGAATCGCGACATCCAACTTGAGGTGTTGTTGACCTTGAGGGCCCACCACCATCCATGATGCAACTTTCTATCTTTGGGTTATAACGTACGGTGTTAACATCTGCACAAAAATGGTATAATATCAAATTAACTTTATGATGTTTTATGACAAATGTTACTTAGTTTAAAAGGAAATAAAAACAAGGTTCACCACTGTCATTCTTTTTTTTTTCATCAGCGACTGTCATTCTTGTAAGAGCAACTTTATCGGTTGTGTCTTATTGTTGAATTTAACTATGTTCTAAAGGTGTTTTTGCATTGTTACTATTATGAATTGTTACGTAGCCACTAGGGTTAACCTTATGCTGGGGAGTTTGAGTAATACACATGATGACTTAAATTTAATTCTCATTATCATCATTACACACAAAAAAATATGAATTCTTATGTATAATAGGTGTTTTTAGTTTTGTAATAATTATTTTAATTTCTTTTTGTCTTAATCCTAGGTTCATTAAGGAAGAAATTTTTTTAACTAATCTGCAGTTTGGCCAGAAAGTAAGTAAAATTTAACTAAGAATTATTTCTGTCAAATATTAAACTTGAGTAATACTTTAACGATTTAATATTAACTTCAACACATTAATTATTTATGTCGAATTACTTGGTTTATTTTTAAAATTATTGTTAGTAAATTTAGCAAAAGTGAAAAATATGCCATAAAAAAAAGTTGAATTCCTTTTAATCTTCTATAACCTTTTGATGCATTAATTGTACCTAGTGAAAATCTCTCTAGAATAGAGAAAAAGAACCACAATATAGTGCAAGGATGTGTTTCGTTAAAAAAAAAAAAGAGAAATAGTAATAGTAAGAGAAAGAGAATCCTAGAAAGAGTTTTTGAGATTAAAATAGTAAGTTAATTTGTGAGAGTTTTATCTACAATTTGAAGATACATATTGTATTTTTGTATTTTTTTTATTACTTTTATAATGGAAGTTTAAGTGGCTGGCATATGGATCCTGTATTTTTATCTTACTCACTTTGGAAAAAGTTTTTCAACTAATTTTTTTTTGGTAATACACTCACTTTAGTTTTCACTTAGTGCCTATTTTGAATTAATATAGAAGAAGAAAGTTGTGTTATCATTTTTTAACTATGGCATTAGATCGAGCTCTTGGACATCAAAGTGTATTATTCAAAAGAGAATTTTTAGTATGCTCTATGGTTGCAATATATCTGATATTTTACATCAGAAAAAAAATTAGGATCATATTGTAGGAAATAAAATGTTAACGAATTAAATGCAGCTAAGTTAATCTTTATTTTGTCACATCAACATTTTGATATTGATGTGTCTTAGATATGTTTAATACTTCAATTCTTAACTTTTCTTAATGATTTTTCACTCACATCAAACCAAACGATCCTCAATGTGAATGAGAGGTGCACTTGCAAATAGTAAAATATAGTTTCATTTTAATGGTGAGAATAAAGTTCTTATAATGTTTGTTTTTTCAAACCAACTTATTCAAATAGAAAAATTGCATACCAACAAAACATGTTGTTAACTTAATTCCCTTAAATAAAGTTTTAAGATTGAATATTGTGGATAAAAAAATATGATTGAAAGAAGAAAATCACACTAAATATGGTCAACCAAGTTCTCTAAGTGAGATTAATCATTGACAAAACTAATTGATACTCCGTATCAATAGCATGATTAAAAAAATAGTAAAATTGTATAAAAATAAATTCTTAAACTCAAAACTCCATTATCAACTTTCTCTAGAAATACTCTAAAGTTTTGTAAATTCAAATAAGGCTTAAAATTGTTTTTATCCTTAAAAAAATTAAAATTTATTTTGGATCCCTAATAATTTTTTATTTTATTTTTCATCTTTAAAGCGTTATTTAAATAACTTATTTTATTTTTTAAAACACTATCTAAACAAAATTATGACTAAGAATAATTAAACAAAAATATTAGGGATAAAAAATTTAAATTTTTTTATTAAGAATAAAAATAAAATTAAAAAAATTATCAAGGTCTAAAAATATATTTAACCCATCAAAGGAGATTTATAAATTTTCTTCAAACACTTATTTAACTTATCTATTTCTTTGATGTAAGGAATTTTTTAGTTAAATAATTGTGAAAAAATTCTATATATTTTCAATAATTTCTCTTTTACCCTTCTATCCTGTAAGAATTACAACCATAAAAACATGAACAACATCTCAAGGACTTATCCTAACCAAAATAGTTGTCATTGATGTAATCTGTTAGAGTTAGAGAAACCAAAAACAACATGAAGAAATATTTCTAAGAAACTTGAAGAGAAATTAAATTAAAGATTTTAATATCACGTTGATCAAACAGCTTAAAACAATAGATTCGTAAAAAAAATTATTTATGAATTTCCATTTAAAACTTGTAATTGAAATAACCATACGAATTTTACTTTAACAAATTTGAATATGAAAATAAACTTCAAACTCTAAAATCTGTACTTCCAATATCAATGATCTTATATTAATTAGTCCTTTGGGCATGACCAACTTAAATGTAATAAAATGATTTTCACTTATATAGTATTTTAAAAGTATATATTACATATAGATTGAGTCATTGCTATTCACCAAAAAAGATTGAGTCATTGCAATTTGTAAATAATGGATAAAAACTAGACATGACAATGGGGCGAGATGGGGATGGGTATTATCTCCTCAATCCCCGACCCTAAATCCTGAACATGTCCCCATATCTGTATCCGATATCTAACGGGTTAAAATTTATCATCTCATCTCCGTATCCATCGGGTATCGGGTATTCCCGACCCCGTCCCATACCCGACTCAAATTAGAAAAATATTTTTTTGTAAAGAAAATATTAAAAATTTAATTTTAGAAAAAATAAATTGATTGTTAAACATTTATTTTTAACTACTTATATGTCAATAATAAATTTATTATAGTGCATGTGTCTACAAAAATCGTTAAGAAAAGAATATTAAATTATGTAAAAATTCTAAAATAAAATTAACAAGTAATAAAAATTCTAGGCCCTTTGATTAAATTATGCAAAAAAATTTAGTGGCGGGGCGGGTTCGGGTTCGGGGTTAGGATCAGGGCGGATGTAGTAATTCCATACTCGTACACATACCCAACTTTTGGTTATCGGGAAAAACCTAAACCCATACCCGTACCTGGTCAACTCAAGTATTACCCGTCAAAATCGAGACGGATTCGGACGGGTACCCACGGATACGAGTTTTTTTACCATGTCTAATAAAAATGCTAAGAAATTGAGTTTTGTACTTTTTGATCAAATCATTCTCAATTTAACCAAAAGAAATTCAATTAGGAACCAAAAGGATTAGTTATCATTGTTTGATGTTTTTTACAATATTATGCATGTAAAATATTTATTAATTTTATCAATAATTAATTTTTATTGTAAACCTAATGGATTGTTTTTAATAAAATATTCTCTTTTAATATATTTTTTTCATTAACAAGATTTGATACTCATGTCTTATTTAGGAAATCTTTTACTTTGACCAACATTTTGATTGATTGATTTAGAGAAAACAATGACTAAATTAAAATAAAGTAATTAAAAAAATGTTTGTAGGATTTTCTATTTTGATATGGTAAGGATGCAATGAAAAATTGTTTAATTTTATCGAAAAATGTTGGGATTATAAGGTTCATTCCATTTCACCTATGATATCTATTTGGGTTTTTAATTGAATTTGATTTCTAATTTTGTCTACTAAATTTTCTAATTTAAATCCTAATTTTTACATAGTTAAATTTAACAACCAAAAAATTAAATAGAAATAAACATTAATTAAGGAGTAGTAAAAAACATTAAGGATTGAAGTTCCTAATATTAACTAGCATTTAGTGACCATCCTTAATTAGCTCAGAACTTTTAAAGAGTTAATTTCTTTTTGGGATATGCTCTTTAGTCTTCTTTTTTATTCTTTAAAATTTTAGTGTTCATTTTAATTTCTGAAAAAATAAAACAAATTGGCATATAATAAAATAAAGAGAAATCCTAATAAAATTTAGAATAAAATAACAAATGACATCTTCTATTCTAATATTCTTTTATTCGACGACAAAAAATGAGTTAAAATTTATAACAAGTAACTTAAATTAAAGTATGTATAACTTAAATAATTACATCATTATAATTTTTTATTTTTAATACAAAATTCATTGTGACTTTTTTATTGGCAAATTAGACATAAGTAGTTTTTTAAATAAAATAAATAAAAAAAAACAAATTCACCTTCTGGCAAAGATGTCATAGTCAACTCTAAGCCGCAGGAGTAAAGATTAAAAAACAAAAAAAAAAAGTTCCAACAACCACCAAATACTGTTAAGTTTGATTCTTATAGACAAAATATGATTATGTAGAATCTGTACCTTAGAAGCACTAATTCATGCGTACCTTATCAAGAGCAGTTAAATTTATGTACACCTTTGTCAACTAAGAACAAGATTTTATTATTCACTTTTGGGATAACAAAAAGCGATGCCTGGCTTTTCAATTTTAATAGGTACACTGGACTCCATGAGCGAGCAACGTGTGTTGTATCTGAAACCCTTCAATAAATATCGCACAACAATGTAAGCTTGTAGGATAGCTAATTTTTTTTATCCACAAATATTAATTGATAGTTTGTTAGTTTTTATTAGTAGGAAAAATCAAATTTATAACCTTTTTTTTTCTTTCTTAATCATCCCATCAATCTTATATTTTATCTGATGATGCATTTGTGATCGTTAAAAATACACTTAATTGCATATTTTATGACTTAAATATAAAAAATAATTCAATTGTTATGATTTTGCAAATTTAATCTCTCAATTTTTTTTTCATTTGTATATTCTTTTTAAACATTCAAATTTTTCATACTAGTGCAATGGAGACAAGTCTTAGATTTACAATTTATAAATTCTTATATTTATAATCAGTGACAGATTTAGAATTTTTTTTGTGGAGACAGTAAAATAGTCTAATATTTTATGAGACAGAAAATAATATAAACTTCATTACAAGGATATGAGAGAAATTGAAAACAGTAAAAATTAAAAGAATAAAATAAATAAAATTAGTACTAATTTATTTTCTCTTTTATCTTTTCTAATTTTTCACATTCATTTTTTTAAAATAATTATCTTATGGGATAAACATTTATTTTTTATGAGAACAAAAAAATTATTTATTATATTCAAGGGGAAAAAATTACTTTGTGGTAGCAATGCTACCGAGCTATATATATGTGTGTGTGGGGTCATTGCATGTGTGTATATGTGTGAGTGTGTGTATATTTGCAAGTAATATAGTCATAAGTATCCGTTAAAAACATTAAAACAAAAAAATAGATTAAATTCAAAACAAATAAATTTGAAGTATGTTGTTATATTAAAACAAATATTTTTAAAACATTTTTTTCTGGAATATTTTAAAGCATATATTTATACTAAAATAAATAATTTTGAATTTTTATACTTATACTAAATTTATATTACAACAACTTAACTTATATATAATTAAAGTTATTTAAGTAATTCAAATTTTAGGTACTATAAGTTTGGGTTATTACTTACCCATAGCCAGCTAATAAGCTAGTAGAGTAAATGTCAATTTATTTTACCCTTACCTATTAAAGTATCTATTTTTAATTCATAATAATTTTTAATAACAGATATATTTTTAGTTGTTATACTTATAACTCAAATTAAAAGATAGATCAAGAAAAAGTTGGTGATTTACATATGTAATAATATTTTTATATAACAGATATATTTCAGTAAAAACAAACACTAATTTTGTTCTAAGCATCCATCCTCATTGTATTATATCTACCATCTTTGAAAAAACAACAACATAAGAGATCAGTTTTAATATTATTATAAATGAGGATGTATAAAATATTTTTCTTTAAAATAACACGTAACAAATAAAAAGGGAAAGAAAACCTGAGGGTAACATCATTTATCACACTTGTGAAATCGAAGAAAAAAAAAACAATAGAAAATAATTGGAAAAAAAAGTGCAAAACGAAAAAGATAGAACAAAATGAAAGACAATAAAAATTGTATATATTAAATATTTTTTAATTTACTTATATAATTAAAGTAAAAATAATCTATATATTAAAATTAATTTAAAATAAAATATGTAAATAATTTACATATTAATTTATGGAATTTAATTATGAATTAGTAAAATAAAATAAAAACATATAAAATGATATAAAATAAAATTAAAATATATATATATATTAAAAAATTTAATTTACATAAATAATTACAGTAAAAATAATTTATATATTAAAATCAATTTTATAAAATATGTAAATAATTTATATATTAATTTATTAAATTTAATTATAAATTGATAAAATAAAAATAAAATATGTAAAATATTCAAAATAAAAACATATAAAATGATACAAAATAAAATTAAAAAGATTTATTATTAAATATTTTTAAATTATAAATTTTGATAATTTTTAAAAATATCATCGCTAATGATACATAAAAATATCGTGATTAACTAAATAAAACAAATATATTTGTTGGTTATTGCCCTATTGAGATATTTTTTATTTTTATTATATTTAATTCTTTTACATAAGCATCATACAAGAGTCTAAATAAGCTCTTTGTTAGTACAAAAAGAACAAAATCATAAATTAAAAATTAAAAAAAATCAAAATTACAATTTATTAGCTTATAATAAAATACTTCTCTTTTAAGATCATTTATTATTACTAAATAAATAGCCGTACGGTAAGACCTTTTAATTTTAGTAAGTGCTCTCTTATCACAACCAACTCATATTATTCACCTTGCGTTATGTGTAGTTGTGTACAATACTACAATGTGTTCATTTATTTTATTATCATTTTGTAATATTAATTCTAGATAAACAAGTCGCCATCATGTGTTAAAAATGATTTTTTTTAATTGAAGAAACATGTGTTAAAAATGATTGCCAAAATAAGAAAATTGTTTACCCATGTTTTCCTGGCAATTATCTCAAATTGGAAATTGGAAGTGTAAAATAAATGCCAGAAAATAGAACAACGAGACGATAGCCACAACATTAAATCGTCGATTAATGATCTACGGAGTATTATGTTGAAACATAAAAGCATCAAACCAAATCATACGCAACTTTTTTTATTTTTATTTTGTCTTTTATTCATCGGTAATTAATTGTGACGGGTATGTTTGAATCTTCCGTGAGAATCTCCAAAAATAAAAATTTGTTTAAGAGTAAAATCATTATTTTTTTTATCTTGGTCACAGTTTGTGCCAAGTATGAGTTTTAATGAAATTAATTTCGCTTTAAAAAAGAGTAAAATCAATTCAAAATTATGTACAATTACTTCTCAAAAATATGTTTGAGAATAAAATTTTGTATGCTCAATGTTGGAAAAATAAGACTTGAAAAACTCAAGTTAATTCAAATTTGTAAATTTTAATTCAAACATACCCTTGATCGAGTTAATTCATCCATTTATTTCTGTTTTTTATCAAGAAAATGATGGCATAAAAATATACAGTTAGTTAACTAAAATTTAATGAATATGATTAAAGACATAGGTATTTAATGCATTCTGCCAAAGTAATTAGGTCGAGTCTCAATTCCGGTAGCCTTTCATTTGAACGGTGGGGTTAAGTACATGTTCAATTAAATCGGGTTAGATGAACAACAAAATTCTCTTTAAGGAAACAAATCATTAACCTAAGCCAAATTTATATAATGTATAAGTTTGATTTTTTTTTAAGCATGCAAGTCAATCTTCTGTTAGAAAAAAGCATATATGGAGGTCAATCTTATGCCGGTGGATTGCTTACCTTAAATCAAACCAAATCAAATTAAAATATATAAAGAGTTTAATGTTATTACTTATTAGTTTTACTCAAATAATTGGATTGACATAATGATAGAAGATTTCTCTTTATTTATATGAGTAGAAATAGTTTGATTTTTATTTTGTATAAGATTTTCTTAAACTAATGATAATTATATATTACAAACAAAATTAATCTCTGATCCAATGAATTAAAAATATCCGTGATCTCTGACCTAAGAAATAAAATCATGCTTACATAATTTATCATCTATTATTTTGATAGTTGATATTTGATACCACCCCATATTCCAATGTTTAAAATATCATTTTGAAAACAAGATTTAGATCATTGAGGTAGGAAAAGTGAATAAAAAATACTTATTAAAAAGGAAAAAAATGTTTATCATTTTGATCAATTAAAAGAATTTATTAAATATTACTAATTCTTTACTAATATGATTAAGATATTACAAGGTACTTTGTGTACCAGTATAATAAATAAATAAATTTTATAAAAAAAATAGACACCATTTGATTAAAAAATAAGAAAAAAATTATGTATTAACATATTAAAATATTTTATATAG
Organism: Glycine soja; assembly: GCF_004193775.1. Classification (NCBI taxonomy): domain Eukaryota; kingdom Viridiplantae; phylum Streptophyta; class Magnoliopsida; order Fabales; family Fabaceae; genus Glycine; species Glycine soja. Next base: position 24,699,879 of record NC_041012.1, on the reverse strand, counting down.
TCATTTAATCACAACTTATGTATAATAAATTTATTAAATTTAAAATAATTATCTTAAAACAATTCAAATGGTAAGTCATAAATTATGAGTTATCACATTATAAATCAATTCTAAGATGGACCCTAATGTACTTTAATGTATACTCTTTTATAGATTAAAACTTAAAAGTAATTTTGTAATAATTTACGGATAGATACTATTTTTTTTTAAAAAGATGTTTGCATAAAATTATCGTAATTAGAAAATTATTGGAGTGAATAATTTTTTAATTATAGACACACCTCTCAGTCTAGTTTAGGAGGCGTTTAGTATACATTTTTTTTTTTATCTTTCAAAATCATGTTTATAAGAATGTTATAGATATATTTGAAATGTTTAAGATATTCTCAAGAATGAATTATATAATAAAAATAATCCTTCGTAGTAATCTTGGATTTAGATTGCTATTCTCCCACAATTTTTTTTTGAGGGATTTGTTTTACAAAAATCATCTTTGCATTCTCATAAATATAAAGGAATAAAGGTGTAAATGTTTATTCTCATATTTGTTAAGATATTATAAAAAGTATTTTTGAATATCTTTTATTCTTAAAAATTTTACAGTTTATGTTTACATAATTTTTAATGGGGTATGAGAGTTACATTCCCACATGGATGTGAGAAGTTATTTTTTAATTCTATTATAACTTCTATTTTTATTTTTAATTATTATTTTAAAATATTCATAAAAATGCTAAGAATTAACCAAATATATTTTTATGTATGTTAGAAAATAATATTCTCAGCTATAATATTCATGGGATGTGATTTTCAGAAATACAATATGATTCTATAAAACAAATACCTTTTAATGTGAAACCTTGTTCTGTACCCACTTTGGGCGCCCCAAGGCCCACAATGGTTTTAGTTTCATGATTTTATCTACATTGTGTGTTTTTTTTATAATCGTTTTTAATTTTTTTAGTTGTTACCGGTGCTAATTTTTTTTTTATGAAATCTATTCCTCTTTAAACTTATTATAAGATAAACTCTAAATAGTAGTCACAAAAAAAAATCTAAATAGTAAATTATTTTGTGGAATTTTTTATTTTATTTTTGGGTTAAATAAATTTTTAATCTCTCAAATTTTTTAGATTTAAATTTTTAGTCTCTTAACAAATTTTGACAACTTTTTCCCCTTGGATAATTTTCTATCAGAATTCTTAACTATTTTAAACAAATTTATCTATTTTTAGTTCATCGTTTATTTTTATTATTGTTCAAAATTAATGATTGCTTTACCATTTTTTAATTCCTAATTTATTTTATATTTGGGATCAATTATGAGTAATAAAAAATAAATAAGAGATTAAAAATGGATAAAAAAATTTAGAGGGACTAAAAATACTAAGGAAAATTTAATGAAAGATTAAAATTGCCAAAAAAAAAATAGGAACTAAAATATAATATGAAATCGTTGAGGGACTAAAAACTTAATTAATATTTTTTATATGTTTCTTGTTTTTTTTTTATCAATTTTTCCTGGTACGTACCTTCTTAGCAATTACTCCTAATATCAATTTTTTTAGGGAGTATAATTTTGATTTTATTTATTTACTTTTGTTCTGTGCACATGTAATTATGTTAAAAAAAACCAATGATATTTTTACTCATACATCGTGTTATAAATTTAAAAATAAGTATTAAATAAAAATTAATATACTTAATGGATTGAAAAAAAAATTATTAATTTTAATTTTATCAGTAAAATTTTTTATTATTTTAAAAAGGTTACATCTGAAAATGTATTTATATTAAAATAATTTGAGCCAGAGTGAAATCTCATATAATTAAACTATATTTTACAACAATGTCTTATTAGTTTAACTATTTCTAAACTTAATAAAACATTAGTAGTTCTTAAATGTAAAAAATAGAAACCTTTACATTTTATTCGACAATTATTTTTTAATTACAAACATTTATGTAATACTTTTTCTCGCATAGTCTTTCTGCCAAACCTCAAAATTTGAAAATAATCTTAAACTCTAATTAGCATGGGATGAACCTTTATACGGTGGGACCTTTCCCAATATCTATTCTTTCTATTTACAAGACTAGTACCTTATTCTCATATCTTTATTCATCCACAGTAAATTATCATTTTTCTATTAAAATATTACATTCTTCTCATATCTTTTAATATTTAAGATTATTGTATATGAATTAACAAATATTTAATGAAATTAAAAATTATTATATCACCCTTATTTAATATCTTAATTCTTCCACCACTAATAGTGGATATTAAATAAGATATATTTAAAAAATTACGTTAATTAATCTTTAAAATTCTAAAACATCAATTATTTTGAAAAAAATAAAAAACTAAAACATCAAAAGAATAGGAGAAGGAGATAGTATTTTAATTTGAAAAAAGAGCAAATGCCTTATCACTTAAGCTATTAAATATTCGTTGATTTCCAAAGATTTTTATTTTCTTGCAGCATGATCTCCAATAGGTTTTTTGGTTGTACAAATAGTTTGTTTTTATATGATAAATTCAAGTATTTATTCTTAAATGTTTGGTAATCTTTATATGTACTTTTTTCTTTTAACATAATCAAGTGACATTTTTCTTTTCTTTTTTGCATTACACCTCTGTCACTCTTAGTGATTTTGGAGAAAGATTCAAATCTTACGTTTAACATATTTTTTAAACAGCTATGTAAAATTGAATAAATATTTTTAATTAATTATTCATCCAAAGTAATTTATCATTTTTCTATAAAAAAAAACTCGCATCAGACACAATTATATATTCATAAATTATTAGCAAAGTATTTTTACTTTTATTTTATAATAGAAAATATTCGAAAAGTATATTCGACACTTAACTGATCTCTCCCACCAGTCAACCCATTTAAAAATAAAATCTTATCTCCAATTGCGATTCCAAACAAAATATTTTTATCAATTAAACTAACTAATTTTGTTATGTATTTTTTTTTTTATAGTGAAACAAAAATTTGGTGTTGGGATTACTTTTACTCAACCTGTATCACATCACATGCTTAAGGATCATGAATGGGGTCCATGCAGATTAGACCAAATAATTTAGATTAGGCATACAGTCTTCCCTTTTGTGTAACTAAATCTCAAAAAGCAAAAAAATAGAGAAAAAGAAGAAGAACAAAAGGTCCTTGTTAGACTCAAAAGCTTGACATTGACCCTCTCTTACCCCCATATGCTTGAGTGGGCACGGGATCTCTCTCACCGTGAAAGACAAGCACTCAGAAAGTTTTTGAAACAGAATAAAAGTTAAATTAAATATATAAATAAATGAAAGAAATTAAAAAAAAAAATAGATCCATATATAATTTCCACCCCTTCAAATCTTCTTCTTCCTCCCCATAGAAGAGAATATATGCCCACCATGTGTTTCATCCATTGCCAAACATAAGGACCCCACAAAACAATCCACCCTAGAAATAATTTTTTTTCCTTCCCGAACCAAGGTACTCCCCAACTTATTATAGAACTTAGGTAAGCACTTATTTTTTTCATTTTTATTAATGGAGTAAAAAATAAAATTTGATTTACCTATATTTTAGTAAAATATTATGATTTATTATTTTAGTTTTTATAAAGGTTTTATTTATTTTTTATTTTTTGCATTTAATGAAATAATGTGATTTTAATTTTTTGTTACATCTCTTTTAAGTATCTAATAATATATTGAAATTACTATAACTTTATTAAATACAGAAATTAAAAAAAATATTTTTATACAAATTAAAAATATAATATTTTAAAAAATATTTAAATTATTAAATTTTAACATGGGGAAACTCAATTATGTAGGAATTATGTCAACTTTATCCGTACACCTAATATCATACTTACCACCTAATATCATACATACTACTCTTAAATATCAAAATAATGCTTCCTATAATAGTTTAGAGTGCAATCTTATTAAATTGGCATTCAGTCTTAAATTATTATTATCATATATAATATCCACTAAATTAGAAGAGTAACAAGAGTTTTTTATTATTATAAAGTCTCAAGTTTTAACTTTATTATTTTCATTGTACAAATTACTATACATAATAAACTTATTAACTTTAAAATAATTACTTTTAAAAAAATGTTTATATTAGTGTTAAGTGTTTTTATAGTATTATTTAATCATAAATTATTGTGTATATTAAATTAATTATATTTTTTATAGTTGTGTTAAAAGTTATTTTAATAATGATTTTTGTTATATTTGACAAAATTAGTTGAAAAGTTAATTGGTAGCTAAAAATTAAAAACTAGAAGTTAAAAAATTAACTTATTAAATTATAAGTGTTCGATATAACTAATCATTGAAGTAGACAGTAGCTTAAAAGTGTAAAATAATAGAAAAATAATAAAATCATATTTTTTTAAATGTAAGAAAATTGAATAAATATATTAAGGATAACAGGGAAAAAATATATAAAAAGTTAAAAACTAACGTTTCAAATAGCATTAGAAACTATAAAAAAACTTGCTTACCGAACAATCAAATGAGTTTTCAGTTAATAAAAAAATTGTGTTGTTAAACATAATCTTTATATATATATATATGTGTGTGTAAGCGCATGAACTCAATATATGTAATCGTATAATCATGTTAAATATTCGAAAGATGAACTTACTTATTTAGAACAATATTGTATCAAATAAAAGATATATGTGATTTATAAAAAAATATTAGTTGACAATAATTTTTTATATTAATAATATATAAAACAATTAAACTCACAATTTTAATATTTATACTAAATTCATTCTATCACACCAAATGTGTGGGAGAATGATTGATATAAGATTGTTTTAATTTAGAATAATAGTACTTTACACTGCAATTTGGGATGGATGGAAAAGAAAGATATTAAGAGAAAAAAGTTGAAAGAGAAAAGTATAGATATATTGGAGTAGTTTGTTTAAGTTTTTTTTATATAAGAAAAGTGTTTTTTAAAATAAAATAAATAATTTAATGATTTTTTGATGTGTTTGTCTAAATTATTCTTATCTAAAATAAGTAATCTTTTTGCTTTTTTATTTTAAAAAGAAAATATTTTTTTGGATAAACTTAAAAAACAAATAATATGTGCATATTTAAAATTTTTATATAAAAATATTTTTTTAAAGTTATTTTTTTAAGTTTAACAAACTAAACTAATATATGATGTGATAGAACAAGTAAGGAGATATACAAAGAAAAATAAGATAAAATTGAGTTGTAAGAAACTGAGTAAAATGAATATCTTACTCCTTAATTTGACTAAAAGTGTAAAGTTTGAATTTTTTATATTTATGAAGAGACTTTGCCACCTTTGATAATTTTATCCAGCTGCAATCTCTAAAAAAAATAATCTAAATTAACACTAAAAATAATTTTTGGTTGATAATAAATTAAATTATTAACATGTGTGGGAGTTTTTTTCTCTCTTTTTTTTTTAAAGAATATAACTTTTGATTTCTTGTTAAAAACTCTAATAAAAATATAGGTTTTTAAAAAATAAAAAACACATGGTAATCTCCCCACAATAATAGCATCCTCCTCCTCTTCATCATGAACTACATCAACACCATCGAACTCCCTCCAACACTTGCATAGTTACATACCTCACTACTCCCTCCCTCTCTCTCTCTGCCTTCTCTCTCTCTCCCCCAACTTTCCTTTCTCCAAATAACTAATTCTTCCCTTCGACCAACTCAAACCCAAATCCTCAAACTTCTTTATTACTACCTCCTCACCCAAAATACACATACTTCAACTCCAACATCACATTTATTTTATCCCCATATTGTTATTATTTTTATTATAATAACATAACATTTTTTTTCATATATGCTCGCCGGCGATGCCGACGCCGGTAAGCACCGCGAGGCAATGCCTGACGGACGAGGCGGCGCGTACCCTCGACGACGCCGTCTCCGTCGCCCGGCGCCGCAGCCACGCCCAAACCACCTCCCTTCACGCCGTCTCCGCCCTCCTCTCCCTCCCCTCCGCCTCACTCCGCGACGCCTGCTCCAGCTGCCGCAGCTGCTCCTACTCCCCCCGCCTCCAGTTTCGCGCCCTCGAACTCTCCGTCGGCGTCTCCCTCGACCGCCTCCCCACCACCAAATCCGGCGGCGCCGATGAGGGTCCTCCCGTCTCAAACTCCCTGATGGCTGCCATCAAGCGCTCCCAGGCCAACCAGCGTCGCCACCCGGACAGCTTCCACCTTATGCAAATGATGCAGCATCAAACTCAAACGACGTCGTTGCTCAAAGTCGAACTCAAACACTTCATTCTCTCTATCCTCGACGACCCTATCGTGAGTCGCGTCTTCGCCGAAGCCGGTTTCCGAAGCTACGACATCAAACTCGCCCTCCTCCACCCCCCTCCTCCCCCTCCCTCCAGAATCTTCTCTCGCCTCACCCCACCGCTTTTCCTCTGCAACCTTGAACCTATCCAAACCGGTTCAGTCCAACCCATTTCGTGCCTCGACGATAATTGCCGCAGAATCGTGGAAGTAATCACCAGGAAGACCAAAAGGAACCCTCTTTTGATGGGGGTGTACGCCAAAACCGCTCTCAGGAGCTTCGTTGAAGTTGTGAAGAAGAACGGTAAAGGTGGAGTCTTGCCTTGTGAGCTTAACGGTTTGAGCGTGGTTTCGGTGGAAAAAGAGATTGGGGAGTTTCTGAGGGAAGGTGGGAGGGGTGAGATGATTTTTGAGCATGTGGGTCATTTGGTGGAGCATGGTGGTGGTGGGGTTGTGGTGTGTTACGGGGAGATTGAGGTTTTTGTTGGGGGGTATAAGGAAGAAGGTAGTGTTGGGTTTGTGGTTTCGCAGTTGACGAGGTTGTTGGGGGTTCATGGAGGAGGGAAGGTGTGGTTGTTGGGGGTGGCGGGAACCTCTGAGGACTATTCTAAGTTCCTGAGGTTGTTTCCTACTGTGGACAAGGATTGGGATCTGCATCTTCTGACCATGACCTCTGCCACCCCTTCCATTGAAAAACTCTACCCTAAGTCCAGGTGGGTGGGTGGGTTGGTTTCTTTCTCTTTTTTCTTTATTGCTTTCTTGTACTCTGTTCGTTGTTCACTTCAAAGTTGGAGCCTTTGTGTCCTATTTATTTTAGTCTATTTTCGAATGAGAATAAGTAATGGGTTTTTGGATAAAAATAATAATTATGATAATAATAATATATTATGTGAAAAGGCACTGGTGTGTTTAGATGTGTGTGTAACATATTTTTTTAAAGTTGACATACAAATGATCAGGTGTAAAGTGAAGGTTTTGTCTGTGGTGTTGTTGTCGACGAAAACTTGAAATCCTTCACTTCCTGACTTAATTTTAGGATCCAATTATTTTTTTCTTATTAAGTTATTGATACGGAATATTTATCTACATTTGCAATGAATAATTTTTGTCGGAAAATCTTACTAACCATTTTTAATAGAATTCTTTTCTTCTAATTATTATTTTTTGATTTATAGAACTTGAACCGAAAATCTTATTTAAAAAAATCAAATTCAATACCGTTCAAACCATGAACTTATTTGTTGATCCAATTGTTTTGATGCATTTAGTTGCCTCCCTTTCCTTGTCCTCCTTTGTGGAAACACAAAGAAAAGGTTTTTTTTTTTAATGTTATTATAATTAAATTTTAATTTACCTCTCTAGTATCTATATATGCCTCAGAAACATGACATGTTCATGGTTCTAGTTTAGACATGTGAGTTTTTTTTTTTTTAATTTAGAAGTGTTAAGAATTATTTACTGAGGTGAGGTTCATGATTCAATTTGTCTTGTTTTCAAAGAAAAAATAAATTCTCTGTTAAATAGATTTGGTGTGATATACTACTTTGTTGGGAACAAGTCATTGAAGTCTATCTGAATTCTGAAGGGATTCCTCTAATTTGTGGGGTTTAGGCCAATTACCCTCATGCAAGCTGGAATGGTCGCAATCAGTCTTCATTAGCATGATCTATATCTTGGCATGTATAGAATTTGCCGCTGATTCGCATGTGTGGTCTCGTGAGCCCTAAATGTTATTTCTACCCGCAGGCTTGTTTTGCTGAATGCCGTAATAAATAAATGCTTCTTCTGTTTCTGTGCCCTTGGCCCACGGGCTCCCCTTCTTCTCCTTTGGGTTATGAACATATTTGGACTCTGTGGAAGATACCCTAAGAGGGCCTTTTTTTATAGCCCTTCAAACTTTATATATATATATATATATATATATATATATATATATATATATATATATATATATATATATTTCTTATAACCAACGTTGATTTAATTGATAATAATTAAATTGATATTTCACAAGATTTGATTTTGAATGGATTTAAGGATTTTGTTAATGAATATTACACAAGTATCTTTATAAGATTTTTTTAAAGTTATTTGACTCAACTCAATTTTTTTTCATTGGTGGGTGTGATGATGCTTTATAAGTCTATCTCATAATGTGCACTTTGGCTTCTGACACTTCTGTGTCTAATGGACATAAAAGTTGACACACTTCATGACCTTGCAGCTTGATGGGGTCCTTTGTGCCATTTGGTGGGTTCTTTTCTACACCTTCTGAGTTCAAAAATCCCGTAAGCTGTACGAATGCATCATCATCATCTTTACTAACTCGATGTGACACATGCAATGAAAGTTGTGAGCAAGAAGTTGCTGATATTTTGAAGGTAGGCCCTGCTGCTACTTCAACTTCTGTTTACTCCTCCACGAGCTTGCCTAGGTTACAAAAGGTTAATGTGGACTCAGATAGAGGATTGGATGTGGCAAAGGTGTGTGTTATGATCCACCTAATCTTGTTTTCCCTTGTTCATTGCATGCAGACACATTCACATGCTCACACACATACATGCAGCATCTTGCGGGCAATTGCTGTACTAGTACTACTGACCCACTAAAATAATTTTAGAGGTACGCAGTAGTAATAATAAATGTTACATGCCTAAAATGGTAAAAAAAAAACACATTTTCCCATTAAAAAAGCAATGTGGCAAACTCGGGGAATGGATCCTCTCAGGCGAGGTTTTCGAATTTTGTCATGTGAAAATCTCCACCATCAAAACCTCGTGTCTTTATTCTTTTATTATTTAAACTTTCTCTTCCCTATTTTTAATTAAAGGCTAAGATTTCACATGACGATAATGTGACTAGAGAGGATCCAACCCGACAATGTAGTGTCTTATCTGTAGGGAACCATAATAGTAGTATTTCTCTAATCTATTTTGTCACTCAATTTTTTTTTCTTTATGTGGAGCCTATGTTTTTTGTCACCCAAGTCTCTGGAAGTTGATCAAGACATGTTGTATATCAACTTGTATATTTTTTTAATACTTTGGTTTGGTCCTACCTTATACACATGCGTTCAGGATGGACCTAGGCATAGGAGTGGGGGCTATAGCACTCCCAAACAAATATTTCCTGCGTGTAGTGTGCCACAAATCTTCATTCTCATAAAATTATAATATTTAACACTTCAACCATATGCCTTCTAAGGGTGTGTTTGGATTTCCGTTCAAAGACACAAACAGATGTTCATTCTAATCCATGCTTTCGCACACTTCTTCGTTCAACTGACTTGGAGTGTGTGTTAACCATAAACCAAAGACACACTAACTATGTTCTTGTCTGCATTGGTCGAAAGGACTTCCTCTGAATTTAATATTGGGTAATGAGAAAATCATACTGTATACTCACAAACTAATAACTAATATTTTTGGACAAAAGAAAAGAAAAGAAAACTCGTGTGGAACATTTGCAAAAGTTCTTCTAAATCTACCCTCATAAAATGTTTAATCAAATCTTCTTTTGCATCATTTACCATGCTTCACTGATTCAATTTGTGGCTGAATTTTATTTAAGAATGAACTTCATCATCCAGTGCAGACTAATGAAGAAAATACAAGTTTGAATATAAAGATCTTCGGATTGCAAAGGAGATGGAGTGATATTTGTCAACGTCTTCATCAAAACCGATCATTACCTGAATTTGATATCACCAAAACAAGGTTCCAAGCTCCTTCCCATGAGGGGTTTCAATTTGGTCCAGGAAGTAGCAGCAGAGGTCCACTCCATAGTGAAATCCAATATTCTGATCATATTTCCTACATGTCTAAAGAGTCACAAAGTGCATTTCCATTTAAACAGATATTACCAGTTTCGGTACCTTTTGACACTGTTAGTATCACTGATGAAGCAGACCAAATACCAAAAGTTTCAAAGACTGATATGCATGGTACTTGGGTTTCTCCTTCCCCTAAGGCCAATATAAGCCTTCTTGATCCCACAACATTTTCATCTGTGACTCCTGTGACCACAGATTTGGGATTGGGAACAATTTACACATCAGCTGCTCATGAGCCAGACACACCAAAACTAAGTGATCATAAGAAGCCTCTCCATCACTTGTCAGATTCCCTTTCAACCGATTTTGATGCTATGAATGAGAATACTTCACACCAAATTGCAAGATCTTCTTCCTGCTCTGGTCCAAATCTAGAAGGGAGATTTGAAACTGTAGATTTCAAGTCACTTTACCATCTTCTCACTGAAAAGGTTGGCTGGCAGGATGAGGCCATATACGCTATCAATCGAACCGTGTCTCGTTGTAGATCCGGTGCTGGAAAGCTTAGTAGTGATTCACATGTTAGAGCAGACATATGGCTTGCTTTTCTTGGACCAGATAGGCTTGGAAAAAGAAAAATTGCATCAGCACTTGCTGAGATTTTATTTGGAAACAAACAAAGCCTAATCACTGTGGATTTGAGCTCCCAAGACCGGTGTTACCCATCATACTCTATTTTTGAATTCCAAAATTCATATTGTCATGATGTGCTTATGAGGAAGACAGTGTTGGACTATATTGCTGGGGAGTTGAGTAAAAAGCCGCACTCGGTCGTCTTTCTTGAAAATGTGGATCAAGCTGATTTCCTGGTGCAGAATAGTTTGTTCCATGCAATAAAAACAGGTAAATTCCCATACTCACACGGAAGGGAAATCAGCATCAACAATGCAATGTTTATTGTAACCTCTAGTGTGTTTAAAAGTAGTGGCTCTTTTAACTTGGAGGAGGATCCTAAAATGTTTCCAGAGGCAAGAATCCTAGAAGCTAAAAGATGTCAAATGCAATTATCACTTGGACATGCTTCTGAGGGTGCCAAAAGGAGTGGTTGCACAAATGTGAAGGTTGCAGAGAGAAAAGGGAAATCCAAAACAACATTTCTGAGTAAAAGAAAGCTAATAGAAAGTGGTGATTTAAAAGATAAAGCACCATGCAAGACACTGAAACCAGTCAGGGAGGCATCGAGGTCCTATCTCGATCTTAATATGCCTCTTGAGGAGGTTGAAGAGGGCAACAATTACAATGATGATGAAAGTGAATCAATAGTTGAAAACTCTGGAGCCTGGTTAAATGATTTGTGTGATCAAGTTGATGAAAAAGTTGTTTTTAAGCCTTTCAACTTTGATTCTATTGCTGAGCAAGTAATTAAAAGCATTGACACACAATTTCAAAAGATGTTAGGATCAGAGTTTATACTTGAAATTGAGTATGAGGTCATGACACAGATACTTGCAGCTGCTTGGTTATCAGACAAGAAAAAATCTTTGGAAGATTGGGTTGAACATGTTCTTGGAAGAAGCTTTGGTGAAGCTCATCAAAAGTACCACTTTGCACCTGAATTTGTGATGAAACTGGTTAATTGTGAAAGATTTTTTTTGGAAGAACAATCTCCTGGAGTATGCCTTCCAGCTAGAATTAACTTGAACTGAATTTTTGCTCACTATGTATTTTGTAATTACTTGTAAAATGTAGCTTGTAGGATATAGCATTTGGTAGCCACTAGCTTTTTTCGGCTAATCAATCCCACAATTTTTTCTTTTGTGGTGATCCTATGGTAAAAGAATGTATCTTCACCAGTTTTCATGTTAATTCTAATGTCTTTCTGCTTCTGCATTTATCTTTTTTTTTTTTTTTTTCTTATCCAAGCCTAATAAAACATGCTGCAAGTATTATATAGCATCACATATGATGTACTAATATCACTTGTTCAACTCTTAAGATTTCTGCTTTTTTTTTTAGGTTCACTCTTCCCTTTGTATATCTTTTTATCAGAAAAAAGAATGAGATAGAATCAACTACCTATGTAGATGTATGGAAATATATCCATTGTGTTGCTCCAATGTACGGGTATGATGATAATATTAAAATGTAATAATAAATTGGTAATTTTATATTCATGTTAATTATTACTATATCATTAATATGGATGCAAAATATGAAGAAAGAAAAATAGAGTTATGGACCTACCCCTTTAGCATGCATCTCATCAATAGTTAGGTTGGATTATCAGATGTTATTTATATCCTGCATTCCTACTATTACATTAGACACCTTCCATTCTCTTTAGGAAAGTTCATTTTAAAATGCATATTTACATTCTGTGAGAGGTAAAAAATTACAATAATGGAGGTGTAGAATACAATAGCCTTAACAAATTACCAATTCACAATTTTCTTTAGGTCCTTTCTTTTCATACATTTTTTTTCTTTTACAAACCCTCTATTTTTGGACATTTTAAATTACTAAAATTATCATTCGGTTTGCTCCTTACTTTTAAATGAAAATCTCTTCTTAATGGTGTTTATGGGCTGGGTTGGGTAGGATTTGGCAAACCCAATAAAATTTTACGAATTAAGTTGGGTTTGATTTATGTAATTTTTTTTTAAACTAAGCTCAAACCAACTAGTAACAAACGAGTTGGTTATTTTGGCTCAATGGGTCTAAAAATTAAATTTATTTTAAATTTCAAAATAATTTTTTGAAAAAGAAAAATAGAAGTAAACAATGATACATAATGTACATGTTCATGTTCACATTCTATTAAATCCCAACACCTAGAAATCCAACAAATGCAAGACAATCCTAGCACTATCACTAATACACTATCGTCATCACCAGTGACACCGACACCACTAGTCGAGTAACCGCCACAACATTGGTATTGGAACCACTATTACTATCATAATCACCGATTTTGACATTATCATTATCGTTGTTGTTATCATTACGAAAATACACTTTTAAACTAATATGGTTCGCTTGATTTGCTAAAATTTATGGTATTGGATAAGACAATATTTTTGTTCTACGTTTGATTTGAAAAAAAGTCCATTAGATACATAAATTAATCAGATGGGTACACGACAAAAACTCAATTTCTTGTTACTCAAAAAATCATGTAACAACTTTTTATCTCAAGTATAAAGGCTTTAAAAATTAGGTTGACATTATCATCATGTACAAGACAAAAACTCAATTTCTTATTACTCAAAAATTATCCTATAACTCAAATATTTAGTTTGAAATTAAAAATTAGAATAAAAAACTACAACTAAAATTCAAAAATTAGGTTTTAAAATTTTGAAACTAAAATAAAACTGAGAGATGGAAAGACTATTTTATCATGTTGATTTTTGGCCTAACTACCTGTTTAGATAATAAATACATAACATTAATAGAATATAATAGGTAATAAAATGAGAGAATTATATACTAGTGACACATCAAACAGATTCACTGTATCATGATAAAATAATTATCTTATATCACCTCCATTATTTATTTATTTATTTATTTTTATCTTAGATCATCTTATCACGACTAAACAAATACTGAACTGATAAGAATGATTTATCTACTTCTAAAAAAAGAATGATTTATCTATAAAAATAGTTTAGTAATAATCCTTTCGCTTTCGATAAGTTATAAAAGCTAATTTTTTGTTAAATAATTTAATATGATGATTATTTCTCTAATAATATTTTAAATATTTTTTCCACTTTGACCTATCTAATTATTATTATTAAATCCCAATAAAAATTTCACCTTACATTTTTCTTGATGTACAACGTGACTTAATTAGCAATGCAAATTAGTCAACGCGATTGAAATAAAAGTTACAGAAAAAGGCCATATTAATTGGCAATTTTGTATAGCAAAAATGTTAATTATTAGGATAAAGAATTGATTGGTTTATAATTTATATAATGAATCTCAAAATTAGAGACAGAAAGAGAGTTTGCAAAATTCTTAATAAATAAAAAAGAAACAGTTACTATAATAAAAAAAAGTAAAGATGTATTAAAATAATAAAAAATTATTAGAGTTGTTCTAATATAAAACTCTTAGGAATGTATTAGATTAAGATTTTAAAATATTATTTTAGCATAATCTTATGAATTTTAAAGATTATATAAAAATATTATTATTTATGAGATTTCTTTAATCGACTTTTCTGATAATTTAGATTTTAATGAATTTATATCATAAAAATTTAAAAGATTTGAAATGATTTTATAAATTTATAATATTTAAAATGATTATGTCAATTTTTAAAAACATATTTAAAATTACAAAAGTTAGTAAAAAAATAATAAGAAATGATGAAGTTTAAATAAAAAAAAAAGTAAAACTAATATTTTTTTAATCTTTTAATAGTTATATTGATTTTAACTTTATGTCCTTATATACTAATTTTTCTTGAAATAATATCTTCTCATTCTTACTTTTGGTAATAGATTTAAAATTATAAGTTGGTTTTTTGATTTTGTTTGATTATTATAATTATTTTATGATAAATATAATAACATGTTTAAATGAAGTATAATAATAAGTATATACTAGAAGGAAATAATGATGGTAGAAGAATGTAGGAAGATTACTTAAGTTTGTCACGTGAACGAAATTATTGATGATCTCTACAAAAGCACACGGTCGAACATGTGATTGGCGTAGCCTTATAAAGAAAACATAATTAATCTTAACACATCAGACAAACATTAATTTAATTTAGAAAATAAAGAAAAAACGGGAAAATAATATAGGAAAAATATATTTGACACATGTGCCTTGAAGAATATTAAAGAGAGGGAACGGTATGTGTGATGAGAGAAAATAAAGTAATAAAAAAAGAAATAGAAAGTCTAATAAAGTTTCAAAGATTTGAATAAGATTGTTTCATAAATGTTTTACACTAAAAAAAATGATAAAATCCATCTATATTCTTCTTACAAAATAATCTATTGAAATTTGTATATTTTTAAATACCAAAAACTTTTTATAAATTATAAAAAAATTCTAATTAAACACCACCCTAGTTAATTATTTTTCGTTGGGAGAAATACTCAATTATTAGGTCTAATTGAATAAAATCATATTTATATTATTTAAAAATTATGATTGAATATCACTAGATTTTTTTATAAAAAAAACTTTTAAAATTTCTTGAAATCCTAATCCATGCACCATTGATTCTTTTTTAGAGAAAATGCTATTAAAAAATTAGAAATTAAAAAGAAAACAAGAAATATATATATATATATATATATTAAAAAAAAAAACTTAAGAGTGTGTGACCTTCCTTTTTGACCCCAAAGTTCGTCTTCTCAGCTCTCTTCTTTCCCTCCCTCCGTCTCTCTCTCAAAAGCTTTGAACTTTAAAGCAAAACACAAAAAAACCCAAGTTCATGCACGAGCTTTGGTGCTGTTTCTTTCTTTGTGTATGGTATGCTTCTTTTTCTTGCCTTTTTTTTTCTTCTTAATGGGTCTTTAATTTTGTGCTAAATATTGGATCTTTTTCAAGTTTTGGTGGTTGCAATGTTTTTTACTTGGTTGTTAAGAAAATTAAGGAGAGTGAATTAGCGTAGTAACGTGAAAAAAAGAATGTGCTTTCTGTTGCACCCCGTTGAAAAGTTAGGTTTTTGTATGATGTTATCGTTAAGATTGACAAATTATTCGTTTTTATTTTTTTTTATTTTTTTTTTCTGTTATCAGGGTTTGTGTTATTTTTAGAATTGTTGTTTTGATAAACTAATAAGACTGATAACTGAAACTAAAGCTGTTGCAAAATTCATGATTTTGTAACTATGCAAATGGCTAGATGCCTAGTCTGTTGTCAACATCCACAAAATGGGGATAATTTGTCTTTTCTATCACTTTATCTGATTCTTTTTTGGTTGGTTAGGTTAAACTGAAATCTTTTAAAGGAAGTTTTGTGAGCTTTGAATTCGAGATATTATTCTCTTGTGGTGCAATAGCATATTGAATTTGTTCTTTCAATTGTGATTTTGTAGATTCTGTGAAATCATGTGCAGTGGTTCCAAGAGAAAACCTTCCCAAACAGGTTTAATAATGGGGGATGAGCATGGAAGACAAGAAGGGTTGCATCATAAAATTTCAGCTTTGCTTGAGTTTTCGGCCGCAGATGATGTGACGTCTTTCAAAGATGCTGTTGAAAAAGAGGGTCATGATGTTGATGAGGTGGGGTTGTGGTATGGAAGGAGGGTTGGCTCAAAGGAATTGTGTTTTGAAGAGAGGACCCCTCTTATGATTGCTGCCATGTTTGGAAGCAAAAGTGTTTTGTCTTATATTCTTGGGACGGGTCGTGTTGATGTTAACCGGGCTTGTGGGTCAGATGGGGCTACTGCCCTTCATTGTGCTGTTGCTGGGGGTTCTTCCGCTTCCCTTGAAGTCATCAAGCTTTTGCTCGACGCATCGGCGGATGTTAGTACTGTTGACGCCAATGGAAACAGGTCGTGCGACTTGATTTTTTCGGTGTCTAATGGTGTATTCAATTCAAGAAAGAGGATACTACAAGCCGTACTAGAAGGTGCAGATGGTATTGATGAGGCTTGCCTCAGATTTGAGGAAGCAGTTGGCCAAATGGAGAAACAGCAACAGCAAGATGTAGATGCACTTCAGGTTTCAAAAGATGGGACTGAGAAGAAAGATTATCCTGTTGATCTCTCTCTTCCAGATATAAAAAATGGGATATATAGCTCAGATGAGTTTAGGATGTATACATTCAAAGTTAGGCCTTGCTCAAGAGCTTATTCTCATGATTGGACCGAGTGCCCCTTTGTTCATCCCGGGGAAAATGCAAGGCGCCGTGATCCAAGGAGATATCAATATAGCTGTGTCCCTTGCCCCGAGTTTCGGAAGGGATTCTGCAGCAAGGGGGATGCCTGCGATTATGCGCACGGTATTTTTGAGTGCTGGCTTCACCCTGCGCAATATAAAACAAGGCTTTGCAAGGAGACAGGATGCACCAGAAGAGTTTGTTTCTTTGCTCACAACGTGGAGGATCTCCGCCCTGTGTATGCTTCAACTGGTTCTGCTATGCCTTCTCCCAGATCATATTCTGTTAGTTCTCCTCCATTGGACCCTTTCACACTGGGCTCTCCATCTGCCTTGATACCACCTGCCTCATCCCCACCTTTGACTCCGTCTGGAGGATCTTCTCCTGCGGGTGGAACCATGTGGCACTCTCAGATTCATGTTGCTGTCCCTACCCTTCAGCTGCCCCAAAGCAGATTGAAATCTGCGCTAAATGCTAGAGATGTTGAATTGGACATGGAATTGCTTGGAATTGAAAATCATGGATGCTTGATGCAGCAGCTAATGATGGAGGGGACGGCTGGTCTTTCATCACCTTCTAACTGGAATAACTCCATGCCTAATAGTCCATCTCTTTGTGATTATACTGGGGACTTCAATAGGCTTTCAGGAGTGCAACCTACTAACCTTGAAGACGTTTTCGGGTCTCAGATACAATCTCCAGCCAGAATTCAAGTGCATCAAAATGTGAACCAGCAACTGAGAGGCTATCCCTCCAACCTTTACAATTCAAGCGTGATAGGATCGCCCTCATTCAGGGTTGATCCATCTGGGGCAGCAGCCGCAATGGCTTTGAATCCAAGAAATGCTGCCTTTGCTAATCGGAGCCAGAGCTTTATGGTTAACGGTGATACTGAGTTTCCTTCTCCTGCTACCTCTACTGCTGCCAAGCCTTCTACCTTCTCTGGTTGGGGTCCCTCTGATGGCAAGTTAGATTGGTCCATCCGTGGTGATGAACTAAAGAAGCCGAGCAAATCTTCTTCTGTAGGATTTTTGAAGCAGCAGTAGTCCTTTTACAATGGCTACTGCCACTGTGCTACCAAGTGTTGAAGAGCAG
The DNA here is from genome assembly GCF_004193775.1 of Glycine soja. Classification (NCBI taxonomy): domain Eukaryota; kingdom Viridiplantae; phylum Streptophyta; class Magnoliopsida; order Fabales; family Fabaceae; genus Glycine; species Glycine soja. Next base: position 24,681,834 of record NC_041012.1, on the reverse strand, counting down.
CTGCAATGCTATAGCAATTGTACATGTTGCATGAATGCAATGTTAACAATGGCATTGAATCCTCTATGCAACTCTAGGCTAGTTTATTTATTTATTATTGTTATTTTTTAATTTCATAAATATTCTTTATATGTAGGCGACAATTAGTAGAAATCGTGGTTAAATGTTTCCCATGAAACAGTGTAGAAGTTGGGCAGAATGCAAGTTTTCTGCTCCAGTAACTACCTTCTAGGGTATTTGACTCCATTTTTTCCCTTATTTTTTTTTCTTTTCCTGTTCTTTGTCATGCTCTATTGAGTTGTAACTTCCCAGCAACCAAGAATTGGAACTAATGCACTGAGACTTTTAATTTTCAATTTTCATAGCTTAAGTTTATGAATTGTTCATTTTATTTTCACTATTTTTTGTAGGACAGTGATATAGTTTGTGCGTGTGTGACGTGTAAATTTATCATTTTTTTTGTCGTAATCCATTCTAACTTTTGGCGATTTTAACCATAAATCACAAAATGTTTAAGTTGGTTCAATCTAGTTAAAGTTGGTTGACAAATTCAAAATGCTGGTGTTTGCAAATATAGGATACGTGTGGCACTTGTAACTACTATTTTTATGTTTGATGCCTTTGGGATTCTTGCTCTATGTTTTGGCATTTGTTGTAGACAACAAGGATGTGAACTTGGTAGATAGCATTTCCATATGTACCTTTGACGATGCTACTTTAGGCCATGAAAGATTATATTCATTGGTTCTTTGGCTCCGAATGAGAAGTTTGTTGAGCACTAAGTAAAGGCATTTAGGAAAAGCTCAACTTATTGGCCTTGGCTTTTTTTTTCAAACTTTAATACATAGTTACTCAATCCTATAAGTATAAAATGACTTTGATCCTTAAATGGTAGCTAGCTTTAATGCACATATAAATTTGTTACGATACTGTTCCAAGAACTATAACATTGTTAAAATCTGAGGGAAAGAAAAGAGAAAATGCTTTTTCCAATAATTTTTCTTCTATTTGGAATGATGGAAAACTTCTGACAAAGGGAAAAAATGCTGGTGGAATCCACGTACAAATATTCTCACCACGCATGCGCATCTAGTCATTTTTTTTTCTTTTTGTATTTGTTCCTTTATTTATTTTTTTAATCATCTAAAGAAAGCATAAAATGAGGAGTACTGTAAACTCTTTTTTCCCCTATTCTTTTGCGTTAACGAAGAGTAAATTTTTATTTTTCCACCTGGCAGGCATTTTTTTATGTGGCTATTTTTAAAAAGATTGAATGAGTTGCCATACATTGGACCTACTTTAATTTTTTTAAGAAAAAGAAATGTACTTATGATTATGTTGGACAAAATTAGTTAAAAGTTGATAGTTGAAGTAGCTGGAAAATGTAAAATGATAAAAAAATAATAAATTATGATTTATTTAAAAAGTATAATAAAAAAATAAATAAATATATCAAAAATAAAAAAGAAAAAAAAATATAAAAAGTTAAAAACTAATATTTTAAAAAAGCTACTTACCTCAGGTAACATTTCAACAAATACTAAATATTACTAAAAAATTATTCAAAAAATTTGTTTCCTGAACAATTAAATAAAATTTTTAACTAATAAAAAAAATTAAAACTAACTAAAATATCTTACCTAACATAACTAGTTAGATAATATTAAAAAAAGAGAATAATTCGTGGTTGTACATAGTATACTCAACAACAATATAGTCACAAATAGCCCAATCCTAGTTAAGAAGAGTTGTGCTCCAAAAAAAAAGAAGACTTGTGCCGTTTTTTTTTTTTTTTTTACGATTCCACTTGTGCCATTCATATAACAAGGATGGCATTGTCTTCAAGGTTTTTTTTTTTTTTTTTTTATATCTACGTCTTCAAAGTTTTATTTGGATAAATGTGTAAATCATTAAAAAATTAAGGATAGATGTAAATAAGATAGGATAAATCCAACTAACGGAATTAAAGTTACAAAATATCTAAAGTTTCTTAAAAAAATTAATGTTAATTTTAATTTGGTTAAACTTTTGAAATAGCACAATTATTGGAAGTGTTCACGCTAAGATTTAATTTAATTTTTAGATAAAAAAATCATTCGAATCAAACATAAATTAAAATACGATTCAATTTAGTTTCATCTTAATATAACATCAAATTCAACTGAAACCAAACCACCTTTTGTGACTCAGTTTAATTTTGCAGTTTTTTATTTTTTTTAATATATTATCATAATTTAAAATCTATCAACTAAACTTATATAATTATTATGTTATATTATTTTTAAAATAATTTTTATTTTTTTATTAAATTTTGTTTAACATATTTTAATTCAAAATTATTATTTTTACTTTTATTTAACATTAATATAAAATGATATTACTAACTCTTTTTTGGAATATAATAATAATTTATGTATCACTTGATATTTTACATTTCTTTTTTAACAACATTAATACATCTTTTTAACATAAAAATAAAATATACATATTGATTATAAAGTAAATAAAAAATAATCAATTATTTAATACTTATTATTAATTATTACAATAAAAATTAATATAATTATAATAAGTGTTTTGTTTGATTTTGTTGGAGTTTTATATCAAGATTCAAAACCAATCCAAACTACAAAAGTATGCAGTTTTTTTAGATTTTTTTTTAGTTTTTCGGTTTTTTTGGGTCTTAAACGGTTTATAAAGGTTTGGTTTAGTTATAAACACCCCTGCAATCTACCTAGAGAATCTGTATAACTTAGAATAATAAGCTTGAATAAAAGCATTTTTAGGAGCTATTCTCTAATGAAGAGGTTTTATGAATTGTTATCATTATCATATATTTGATTTTCTTAATTGGTTATCCCTTTCAGTTTATCCTTTCTATCTTTATTTCTCAATTAAATTTTGATATTTGAAAAATAAATTATCTAATAATTAAGAAAATAATCTTTAACAAACTATAGATTATTTATCACAAATTAAAATATAATTATATATTTAAAATGCATATTAATTAATTTTTTAATTATAATATATTTATATATTCAAAATTTATTTATTTAATAAAATTTAGATATAATATATTTATATTTAAAAAAAATTATTATGAAATTTAGTTATATACAAATAAATATTTGTGCATTGCATAGGCGAACATGCTACACTTTTACCTTGTTTTTTCTCATTTACATTTTTTCTTTTAATATAAAAAGGAGAATGCATAAAAAAAAGTTTTCTGATTTTTAAAATAAACAAACTAAAAAACTTGTTGAATAACCATTTTAGAATATTTTTTTAAACTGTTCGCTGTTATATGGTTTTTAGAACTAAAAACGCAAAATAGTGGAAGGTTGCTTTCGGGATGTTTGATTAATTTCTCTTATTGGTTTTAAAAATTGTTTTCTAACACAATTTCTTACTATTCATTAATTAAAATTTACATTCAAAATCTGTTAACTTAATCATTTAAAAAAAGAATGGAATATGCATGAATTTTTAATTTGATCTCTTATTCAATAATTTGTTGTCATTTTAGTTCTCAATATTATCATTTATCGATATTTTGTTCTTTTAAGTTAATTTTTTACTATCATTTTGATTCCTAAAAAGAATAAAATGAAAAAAATATAATAATATCTATGATAATAATTTTATGCAAAATAAGATTTAATTAAAAATTTAAAAGTGTACGTGATAAGTTTAACAAAATATCAATAAATAATTAAATTTATGGTCTAAAATGATAAGTTGTTAAGTTTACCAAATTAAAAAGTTAACATTTTGACACCGTTATCATTTATCATCTCATCAATAAAAGTGTCTCGTAAGCACAAATATTTGAGTTAATAAAAATAATTAAAATAATATTAATTTGTCATACTTTTTATAAATTTGGGATAAAATTTTAATTTTTCATCATTTAGGAACCTAATTGCTAACACCTAATAAATTTAAGGATAAAGATAAGTATATGCCCGCAAAATTAAACTTGCGGTAATTTATTTTGTAATCTACAGAAAGGGTGAAAAACTAGTTCACATGAACTCATCAATTATATCACCTATTAAGTGCTTGTTTGGATTGCCGGTTTCAACTTAAATTTTCGCCCAACCTCCGTTTCCAGGAAGCATTTCCTTTCTTGCATTTACGTTGAGGTTGCCTCGTATTTTGTACAACAGCAAGTTCGTTGTGGATCCAAACACACTCTAATTCTTAAGTAAGGAAAATATACTTTTTTTAAAATAGAAAGAAAAATAATATAATTGAGGTACCTGGAGTATTTGAGAAGGATAATGTAATCTATTCTATAATTATTATTATTACTGTATTAAGGCACGCACACCCATGAGAATTTTGTCCGAAACAAAAAGCATATGCTTGTCTCCCTTGATCAATTTTGCTTTAAAATTTTCGACATTTCCGTTCATATCTCACAGAATTCAGCAAAAGCAAATTTAAGAATCTTCCTGGATGCAGCACTAGGTGATGAGATAGGGACAAAGTAAAAACGGAAAAGTAGCAAGGAATTTAAATCTTTATACACTTTATGTCAATATGCTCAATTTACAAATTTTTGAAGTTGCAAAGTTGTCAGTGGATGCCAGCAAGTTGATCCACAAGCTCATTTAGCAAGTTATCAAAAATTTCTGCCTCAAAATCTGCACTTATGCTACCTAAATCTCCTTGTTTATTGGTCCATATATGTATCTTATTTGATTCAGCCAATTCATCTTCAACTATTCTGCAAACTTCACCCCATATATCTATATACTCCTGGTCATTCTTCTCCTTTTTCTTTGACCCTTCATCTTTGTTGTTGTCAATTGCCTCAACCTTACTCTCATCAATCATCAAGTTACCATCAGATTGCACAGGAAGGTGCTGATCATTGTCAAGCTTTGGTGATAATTTTCTTCTTGAACTCAAACCAACTGCAAAAGAATGTGCCACTGCAATTAGTTCATTTGCAATTCGTAATAGAAATTAACTTCAAAACTTGAACATAATAATCTATTGAGCTGATATAGTGTGAATTTGGTTATTATTAATTTTGAACTGAAATTATTCAATTTGAGACCAAACATGTGAACATTTATCTAAAATCATGTTAACCGATATATTTCAATTTAATTTTGGATCATCCAACATGAATTCAAATACTCACATAATGTATATCAAAGGCAAAATAAAGTGTAATTCAAATTATCAAAGGAAACACACCTGTTGCACAAGCTTCACGCTCAAAATCAAGGACAGAAACTGGGCTTGAATCTTCTGATTTGGTTTCAACTTCTATCTTGTTTTTTTTCTGACAAATTGTTTTCTTCTTTTTCCTCCTCCTCTTCTGCTTTTCACCAACTGCAACTTCCTTGCCCTTCATGTTCTGTGACAATTTCCCTGCTTCAGAATCATCAAAACACTTCTTTTCAGATGAAGCCTTGGAATGATGCAAAGTGTTGGTGATTTCTTGAAGCTTACCACCACTTCCAACACTCCCACTAGACACATGAGAGACCCTTTTCTTTCCAAGTTTCCCCTTCTCAATCAAAACCTTCTCATCACACACTTTTTCTCTCTTGTTTTCCCTCAATTCACCTCTCTCTGATCGCACGTTCTGCTTCAATTCTGCACAAACAGGCTCCCTCTTTCTCCTGTTGGATCTGAATTCTCTACTCTTACCACCTCCACCTTCGAAACTCAGCTCCAAAAACTTCTCACTTTCATGTAGAAGAAAAGTTGGAGCCTCCCTAAAAGACAATGTGGACTTAACCCTCTTATGCAGAACCTCCTCCATTCCATTGTATGCTCCCAAATATTCCACAGAATTCATGGATCTGCTGCGCGAAAGTGAACTTGGTTTTGGTCCAAAGGGTATCTCAATTGATTCCAAACCCATTAATCTTGCCACTATACCAGGAGTAGTAGTAGTAGTAGTAGTAACGGTAGCAGCAGTGGTAGTAGCAGTAGAAGCAGTATCGGTCTCCGAATTCTGTTTAGCCTTGAAGTTTTGATCTTTGTCACTCAACATTGCATTTGATGAATCAAGTTCTCTAATTTGGTCCCTTGGAAGGCCATCAGAGCAAAGAATTTTGCGCAAGATAGCAGTGAGACACCCTGAAGTTGCGCTTTTGGAGGTGCACATAGTTGGGTCCAAACTTGTGGTGGATGAAGATGAAGGGGATGCATGAGAAGAAGAAGTTGATGAGAGCTTCTTCATGTTTTGAATGATCAAGCAAAGTGAAAAGAAAAGAAGAAAAAAAACTGAATTTTTAAAACCAAAAAAAGGAAAAGTGAAATGGGGGTGTTGGAATCTCAAACTTCCAATGATAAAGGCATAGTTTCCAAAGAGAAAAGGGCAATGGGAATTGGAATTGGAATTGGCAAGAATCTAAAGTGGGATTTGAATTTTGCTACATCAAGGAAGAAAAAGGGTGGCGGGCTTTGCATTTGAATGTGAGAGTGAGAAAGAGCAAATAAGTTCTTAGAAAATGAAAATGAGAAGTAGTGTGGCGTTGTGACTGCGAGTGGTTGTTCTTTGCTTTTGCACATTGATATATACTTATATGGTGCAGTGGCTTGTCTCCACGCGCGTTGTAAAGTCATTTTTTTGTGCTGTGTTTTTTTTTCCCGGTTTTAAGCAAAAAAACAGTGGTCACGCTCTTGGGGCGCGTTAAGGTGACACCCTTGTTTGAAGAAGTTCAAAAGTACTTTCAAAACGCTAGAAAAGGAAAAGCATGTCTTGTGAGCAGTGAGGTTCTCCAATTGAGATGTGGTTTTTAGGATTTTATTTACTTACTTTTGACAGAAACTGAGGGATGAGGATTGGACCTCAATGCTCTAACCGAGGAAACTGATTATGTCCATTTGTCATTTTGTGTAGAGGGTGAGACATTGTTACTTTGTATTATGTCTATGTTTTCTTTTGTTTTAGTCCGATCAGAATGTAACTGGTGATGTGTCAGTGGCATTAAGTTTAGGAAATTCTTTTGGGTTCTGCAGCCGAAGATACTGACTTATAGGCTGTGTTTGTTCCAACTATATTATCAAATCATAAACGTGAGATTTGATTTCTTTTATTATGCATTATGAAATCATAAATAAGAGTAATGTACTAATTCTACGTTCTACCTAAAAAAAATGATTTATGTACGAACTTATTCCTGTGATTTCTGTCAAATTTGTTACATCACTTTTTCTTTGTTGACTCTCAAATATAATTAATAAAAAGCATGTACATGTATTTTTTTTTTTCAGAATTCATATTGTTCTTTTTCATGTTATATAGCAGAACTCAAATCATTAATGGTTAAGAGAGTAAAAACGTGATTAAGCAAGATGTTTTGATTTTTAGAGTATTATTTAAAATATTCTCAAATGCAAAAAACTCAAAAGACTTAAGGCATGTTTGGATTCACTTGCGGCAACTGTAAATGCTCATATGTAGAACCAGCGTTTGGTTGATTTTACATTACTTTTGAGTAAAGCTACATCCAAAGACAGATTGCAGGTTGATAATTAAATATGCACCAAGGACTTTAAAAATATATAACAATTCAAACACCAACTAGCTGTTGCTTTTAGGTTAATTTTGATTTTATCCTCACTCAAACGTGAAACACAGGTGAATAATTAAATATGTATTAAGGATTTAAAAAATATATATCAATTCAAGCACTAACTATTTGTTGTTTTTACGTTTATTTTGACTATATGATCATCCAAATGCAAATGACAGATGGACAATTAAATATATACACTTCAACAATTTATTAGAATGTTAACTTTGACTATATCTTCACTTAAACACAAATTGTGGACGGGTAATTAAATATGCATTAAGGACTTCAACAATTTATAACAGTTCAAGTATCAATTAGCCTTTGTTTTTGTTTTTATGTTAATTTTGACTTTATTTTCACTCGAATCTGAATCATATTTGGACAATTAAATATGTAGTAAGGATTTCAAAAATATATATATCAATTCAAACACTAAGACTATTTGTTACTTTTATGTTTATTTTGATTATATCACCACTCAAGCTCATATTACAAATGGATAATTAAATATATATTAAGACTTCAACCATTTATTATAATATTAAATTTGACTATATTCTCCCTTAAACATAAATTGCGGGTGTTTATTTAAGAAAAGTAGACTTAGGCTTATAAAAAAACATGTTTATTTATATAATATAATAAAAATAAATATACATATTATACGAATAATAATATTATTATTAATTTAATAAATCTATAATACCAACATCATATTGTTAATTAAGTTTTCATATGGTTTTTACATGAGCTCTTTTTTTTATATCTTTTATGTTAAGGTTTTTACGTTTGTTATATCATATGCTTTTACGTTAGCAATTAAGTTTGTCGTGTTACGTTAGTCTTTTTTTTTTTATTCTTTTAAAAATTAAATTTTGATAACAGTGGGGTGGTCATGCTTATAACAACGGGGTGGACCACTTTTTTTTTCCATGCAATTAAAAAAATGAGCTTATTATCCCTTTTAGGTTCTAACTTGGGGAGTTTAAAAATAGATTTGTTAACCTATTTAATTTAATGGCATTAAGTAGGATTTTAAATAAGCTAATATACCAGAATTTTTTTTTAAAAAGGTTAGATTAAGTCTAAAGAAAAGCATATGATAGATAATAAGTCAAATTTAAGCCTTAATTTTATAAAATAGACCAGAACAATTTACTCAAATCGTTAACATGTCCTATTTTCATCCCTACTTTTACTTAATTTTGACTAAGTCCTCACTCAAATGCACATAATAGAAGTGGAGACACTTAGTAATTAAGGATGTATGATTGAAACATGAGGAAAAAAAATGAACAATGAGATATTTACAATACATTATTAATTAAACTAACTAACTAAGCAATGATAAAAAGAAAATCACATTGAAGAATAAAATAAACAATAGAGACAATAAAGAAATAAAATAAAATAAAGAGTTATCCACTATTATTTTTATTTATTTAAGGTTTTTTTTCAAAGTCAAAGGGTTTACTTTGGCTTAGTCAATACTGAAGGAGTGCTGACATGACGGGCCTAGTCACCATCCAAAGTGGCAGGGGTGCATATGTAAAAGAGGGGGTGTAACCATTAGTTTTATTTTATTTCATTTCACAAGAAAATGGGCTAGGCCCAAAATAAAAACAGGTGCATGTGTTGAAAGAGGGAGTGTAAATAACGTTCTCTATATTATTTCAGATTTTGCAAAAAGTGGGCTAGGCTCAAAACGAAAAAAAGGTGCATGTATTAGAAACGATGTGTAAATAACGTTTTCCATTTATTTTAGATTTTAGAAAAATGGGCTAGGCCCAAAACAGAAAAGGGATGCATGTATTAATAAATGGGTGTAAACAACAATTGTAATTTTTCACGTTTTTTTAGGGTTAGGATGGAACCGGGTTAGGGTGACCCGGTCCAAGTTGCATTTAAGCATCAAGGTTGAAACAATCCTAGATGACCTAGCTCCGAAAACAATGCCTCAATAGGAGACGCCACCACGGAGGGTGGCGCACCTCCCTAGCGTCACTGGTGCATGGCATAGTGATGCAAGACAGCCACAGGAATGGTGGCAGCAGCGGCAGCGCAAAAGAGGCCCACGGTGGTGGCGCGCTAACTTCATCGGAAAACGAAAGAAGGAAGAAGAAAAAAAAGAAAAGAAGAGAAGGATGACAGAATGCGAAAACACCAAGAAAAAAAATGATAACATCATGTACAAATCTCACTGGTGACCATGGAGTTCACCAGCGAGACAAACAGTGAGGCTTTGTAGGAGGAGAAGAAGAAGAAGAAGAAGAAAAATGGAGAAGAGGAAGAAGAGAGAAATAGGGAGAAGAAACGTGAGAGAGTGAGGGAATGAGGAGTTACCTGGTGATCCCACTCTCTTCTCTGACGTCGTGGCCAAATGACTCGATGTAATTGGTCTATTTCTTTTCCTCGAGATCTGTGTTGCTCTGTCCTCTAATCCAGAGACCTTCCTTTTTTCGCTTTTATGCATTGTGCTATCTCTCTTGACCTAATGGGCTCTTAAAAAGAGCCCAATAGGTCACACAATGCATTATTTTTTTTTTGTACACGTCTTCTCCTTTTTTTTCTTTTCTATTTTTATTGTTGTTTTTTCTTTTATGTTATCTTTCTTCTGTCTCTTTTATGTTTTCTTTTTTCCTCTTTTTTTTTGTTTTTTGTTTTTCTTCTTTTTTCCATGTTTCCTATTTTTTTATTGTTCTTCTTCTTTCTGTTTTTTTCGCACGTTTTCTGTTTTTTTTCTTTTGTTTTCTTTTTTTGTTTGTTTTTTTTCTTCTTAATACTTATTTTTGTTTTCTTTTCTTTGGGGGGGGGGGCAGAATTAGGGTCTGACAGCTACCCTTCTTTACTTATCTTTTATTGAAAGTAAAAGATACGTAAAGACAAAAACACTAATTCTATTCAAATGATTATTTGCAAGATCACAACATGAGAATGAAGAATCTTTAGAAAAAAAGAATTTGGATTACCAACAAAATAAAGAACTTTGAGTTCAACGACAAAGCAGGGAAACAAGTCTCATGAAACAAAAAACATAGAACTTTGAGTTCTATGAAACATAAAGCAGATGACGTTGAGTCCTATGAAAACATAAAGAGAGATGACGTTGAGTCCTACGAAACATAAAGACAGAGGACGTTGAGTTCCATGAAACATAAAGACAGAGAACGTTGAGTCCTATGAAAACATAAAGATAGAGGACGTTGAGTCCTATGAAAACATAAAGAGAGAGGATATTGAGTCCTACCGAACATAAAGACATAGGAAGTGTAAATAATGTTCTCTATATTATTTCAGATTTTGCGAAAATGGGCTAGGCCAAAAAAAAAAGAGGTGCATGTATTAGAAATGTGGTGTAAATAATGTTTTCTATTTTATTTCAAATTTTAGAAAAATGGGTTAGGCCCAAAACGGAAAACGGATGCATGTATTAACATATGGGTGTATACAGAACTTTGTTTTTTAGGTTTTTTTAGGGATGGGTTGGAATCGAGTCAGGGTGACCCGACCCAACCTGCATTTAGGCATCAAGGTTGAAACAACCTACATTTAGGCCTCAATAGGAGAAGCCACCACGGAGGGTGGCGTGCCTCCCTAACTCCATTGGTGCATGGCATCGCGATGCGAGGCTGCCACAAGGATGGCGGTGGTGGTGGTGGCGTGGAAGAGGCCCACAATGGTGGCGCGCTAACTTCAGCGAAAAATGAAAGAAGGAAGAAGAAAAAAAATGAAAAGAAGAGAAGAATGACGAAATGCAAAGACACCAAGAAAAAAAAATCATCATGTACAGATCTCGTCGGCGACCATGAAGCTCATTGACAAGACGAATGACAAGGCTTTGTAGGAGAAGAAGAAAAATGGAGGAGAGGAAGAAGAAGAGAGAAAGAGGGAGAAGAAACGTGAGAGAGTGAGAGAATGAGGGGTTACCTGGTGACCCCTCTTTCTTCTCTGATGTCATGGCCAAATGGCACGATGTAATTGGTCCGTTTCCCTTTCGCAAGATTCGTGCTGCTCTGTCCTCTAATCCATAAACCTTCCTTATGCATTGTGTTGTCTCTCTTGACCTAATGGGCTCTCTTTAAGAGCCCAATAGGTCACACAATGTTTTATTTTATTTTTTTACATGTTTTCTTCTCTTTTTTTACTGTTATTTTTTTCTTTTATGTTATCTTTCTTCTTTCCTTTTTTGTTTCTTCTTTTTCTTTTATGTTTTCTTTTTTCCTCTTTTTTTTGTTTTCTGTTCTTCTTTTTTCCACGTTTTCTCTTTTTTTGCAAGTTTTCTTTCTTTTCTTTTTTTTTTCATTTGTTTTCTTTTTTTTTGTTTTTTTTCTTCTTAATACTTTTTTTTTCTTTTCTTTATTTCTTTTTATTTTTGGGATGGACAGTATTAGGGTCTGATAGGATGTAGTTACAAAACCAATAATTATAACTAATGTTTAGACGATAAAAAAATCATGCCAGATGAAAAATATGCAAGATGAAAAATGTTAAAAGCATAATAAAAAAAAACTCATAACATAAAGTAGGAAGAACAACAATAAAAAAAAACTTACAATCTTGTGGAAACTAGAAAAATGTGTTAGAAACTAAATATAATTGTCAAATAGTGGAAAGTAAAAATAAAGAAAAATTTCAATTTTAGATAAAATATGTTCATAAAAAATTATTAAGGGGAAACTTAGAAAATTAAGAAGAGTGGGCAAACAAATAATTTTATATATGATATTGTAAAAAATTTAATCCCCACTCCGCACAAGCAAAACCAACTATTAGTTTCTTTTATGTTAATTTTGACTAAATTTTCACTCGAACACAATTAGCGGATGGGTAGTTAAATATGCACCAAGGACTTTAATAATGCGTAACAATTCAAACACCAACTACTAGGTTAATTTTGACTCTACCCTCACTTGAACATAAGATTACATATGAGAAATCAAATATCCACTTAGGACTTCAATAATATATAGCAATTCAAATGAGAATTTTATAATATGGGAGAGTAATCGGTGTGATACACACTTATCTATGAGTTGTTCGCTGAGTAGGATTGTAAGCATGTTGGGATCGATCTACGAGTTCAATCAACTTAACTCAATTAATCCAACTATTTTTTAACATGTTGTGTGAGTTTATTTTGCTATACCTAATTATAATTGGATTAAGTATCATATTAATGTGTTATCAACCCTATTAATCTATACCAACAAGACCTACATAATATTATACTTATACTAATAATAAAATATTACTAGTGTTGTTTGAAACGTGTATTTTTCTTGTGATAATATTGGATTTGGAAAAGTAGACTTATATATAGTATGTAGTAAAACTAGTATGTAGTAATCACAATAACAATGTCCGTAGAATGATGATGCTAGGAACAAACATAACAATTAAAGTAGTTAAGCAGAGTTGTCACCCTTGTGACAGTAAGGCTAATAGTAAATGATAGGATGATGATCATGGCGATAGTAAGAAGACAAAATGACGTAAGGGGTTCTTTTTATAAACTATTTACCCCACAGGGTCTGTTTTCAAACAATTGCCGGAGGGGGTCTGTTTTTCTAGGGTTCCGCCAACAGGAATGGCGAAACCCTTATTTCGCCATCACTGCTGGTGGGATACCCCAAAGGATTACGCCAACACGAGGAGCGAAATACATGCATGTGGGTTACGCCAAAAGCACTAGCGAGAAATACCCATGCATGCATCATTCACCCATGCACCCACCCCATGCATGCCACACCACAACATGAGTTATGCTAATATGGGTGACGGAATATCCATGTATGTGGTTACGCCAGTCCCTCTGGCGGAACAGTATGATCCATGTGGTTCTGCCAATCCCTTTGGCGAAATACCCGTTATATTTTGAGAATCATTTATAATTTTTTTTAGAATTAAGATTTAATATTAAGTATTTTTTAGATTTAGATTATTTAATTTTTAAGGGATTAAAATTGATACCAGTTAATCTTTTGTTAATTTTTGGTATGTCTCACATTTTAATATTGGTTGTATATGTTATTTTTAAATCCTCATATGATTTACAAATTATTTTTTGATATGTCTCTTATTTTAATATTGGTGATATCTTTCATTTTAAAATAATGACATAATTTATAATTTTTTTAGAATAAACTTTTAATATGTAGTATTTATTAGATTTAGATTATTTAATTGAAAATTTGTTATTTTTTGGTATGTCTCCCATTTTAATATAGGTGACAATTTTTCTTTAAATCCTCACATCATTTATATATATATTTTTAGAATTAACTTATAATATGTAGTGTATTATTTTTTAGATTTAGAGTATTTAATTTTGAAGTTATTAAAACTTCCAGTCAATTACTTAAAAAGAAAAAAGACATAATGATTCAATGCCAATGAAAAAATTATTTTGTATGATTAGTTCATAGTTTTTAAACTCATTACTAAAACAAGCAAATCAAGACTCGTGTACGCCTAAGTTGATTGCAAGAAATTTAATAAAGATAATGTATTAGAAGTAATAAAATATTAGATTGCAAGAAATTTAATAACGATAATGTATTGGACAATAAACATAAGGTATACTGAATATCTTACACGAGTCAATTATACTCACTAGTTTATGAAGTAATTTCAAATTGAATATAGCCAGCGCATCACTTTATTGAAAATTGAATTAGTAAAATACACATTCAAATTTTATTCAAGGAGAAAATATATATTTGATGAAAAAGCTGATGTTACTTTTGATTAACAATTATAGTTATATTTATATCTATTTTAATCCTCACTTTAGATAAATCAAACTCAATCTTCAGTTCGATCATCATTTTACAAAATCACTTTGTAACTTAGTGAAGAAGTCCCATTGAGCTACTACGTGTACCTGCCATCTCTAAGATGTTATAACCATTATAGCCACGCAAACGCAAAGTGGCACTGTATTCAGTGGCCGTAACTACGCATAACGCTTATTTTATATTTCTGCACATTGTATCTAGCCAGTATGACTGGCGGAAATAATGGAAAAAGTACAAAGATCCCGCTACTTCGAATGGCGAAACTAATTGTCAATATATCTCTGGTAACAAAAATATATTGTTATGAGGTATATCAAGATTAAGCTTTTGGTTCATATTTTGTCAACTAATCCTTCCTAATTCACATCTTTGTTGAATTTTTTTTTGTAATTCTTTACATAAAGATTCAGAAAATATTGGATTTCCACCAACACAAGCAAATTGTCTATAAAACTCCAAAATGACATTTTCTTTTGACCCTATTTTTTTATCCTTATCATTTAGGAAAGAAACGAAAATTTCAGGATAACAAACATTCTCTAGAACCAAGCATGGATGGGCTGAATGACATGGGGTATCTCGCCAGTTGGATTGACGAAACCCTTTGGGCTGCTAATTTATGCAGACAAGGGTTTTGTCAGTCCAAGTGGCAGAACACTTTTAAAAAAGAGACCCCCTCCGACAATTGTTTGAAATCCTGTGAGGTAAATAGTTTGTAAAAGAAACTCATTTACGTCATTTTGTCATAGTAAGAATGAATTAGTGGCGAAATTAGATGTTGATGGAATCTTATTTGTTAGGAATGATTTTTTTTTTTATTACTTGTTACGAATGATTTGAACTTATTATTTGATATCATATAAATATTCTCCAAATGACTTGGAAATTAAGTTTTGGTTATTAAAAGTAATAAATAAGATGACAACATGAGAGACATGAACATTTTACATTCCACGTTGTTTTATTTTATTTTTATTTATTTTTCAACTTTTCTTAACTCTAAACCTTGTATCATTTTTCTTTTACTCTTGTCAGATATAATTTGATTCAAACGAGAGCTAACCCGGCCCATCAATTTATCCAACAAAAATTCTAGGCAATTGCTATATCCACTTCCACTTTATACTAATCCACTCCCTCTTCTCATTTTTTATCCCCAAACTATCCTCTAAACACATTCTCATTTCTTCCTTCCTCTCATGTGATGCTATTCTTTCGGAAAAAAGAAAAAAGAAAGCACTACTCCCTTCCTTCTAAGTTCATGATTGCATGAAAAAGTAGTGTTGATCCACTGCTTCTCTTCTCTTGAGATTCTCGTTACCCTTCCACACTACACAAACACACAATAGACCCCCACTACTCACTAATCACTTGAGAATTTAGATTCATTTCACACTCAACCATTCAATCCCTAATCACCAATCACACTCAATCAAACCATGCAACATTGAATTTGTGAGCAGAGGCACCTATGCATCGTTGACCAAACCCCTATGATTGAAGATTGCGATTTTGGGATTGATTTAGGTATTTCTTAGCTTGAATTTGAGATGTGGAATTTTTAACTTCAACTACATTAAATTGTTAAATCATTCTTGTCATTGATTTTGCATTTTTTGGGGTTTCACCAAATCTCTCAGATCTGAATGAGACTAAACGCAAGGAATCACATCGGTGTTAACGAGCTTCTTTGATGAGGCTTTGATGGTGAGGTCAGTATCTCAACACAACAATTCAACTAGTTAGGGCAAAACTCTCATTGATGATTCAAAACAAGTAAGGAACTTGGCACGATTCTAATTTTGTAATCGTCAGGGGAGCCGAAACTATGTTTGAAATTGTTGATTTTGAAGAGATCAATGTCTATGTTTTAATCACACCAATTGTATCATAATTGAGTCACTGATTGACGATTATTGTCGCTACCATGACGGGTATGTCGTCTATGGATTTTTGGCTGAAACATGTTGCTAGAGGTTGAATGACGTGGAAGGGGAGGGTGTTGTTCTGGGATTGCAAGAGTTATATGAAAGAGGTTGGTGTATACTTCTTATGGAAAATAATTGAATTGGGGAGAAAGAGATAAGGGGAGTGCATTTTGTAGGGTAGTTTGGGAATTAAAAGGAAAAGGGAGTGTATTAGTATAAAGGGTAGTGGAAATAGTAATTGTCAAATTCTAATATCTACATACTAAACAGGTTCAAAGTAAAAAGTGACAAAAAAAAAATAAACACAGCCCAATCAAAACTAATATTATATGCAACAAAAAATAAAAAATTTAAAGAATCATAATAATAAAATAAATATAATATAATAAGTTGAATCTGATAAGCAAACCACAACTGTGGATAAGGAAGATAAGTGTGAGGTTAGTGTACCCGAATGCTGATACCAAATGAGAGTTTGTTACTTGTTAGTGTGTATAATTATGGGATCGTTTGTTTAAGTTTATTTTTTTATATAATTTTTTTATTAACATAACTAATTTTTTAAAATTTTTAATGTATTTGTCTAAACTAATTTTATTTAAAGTAAGTATTTTTTTTTATTAGTTTAAACAATGACTTATAATCTTTCTACGAATCACATGTGGAGATTGGTTGAGATTATCAACATGTTCTAGTCTTAAATTGTATAATAATTTCTTTATTATTTATTATCTGTTACCATATGATTTGTCCGAACATAAGAGAGTTTGTTAAATTTTCTCAAAAAAAAAAAAAAAAAAGAGAGAGAGTTTGTTAATTAGTGTGACCTACTGAGTTTAAAAAACGAGTGAGCGAGGGAGTGCATATGATGATATCTGTGTATTGGTTGCCGAAAATGAGGAAAGGCCACCAACGCCAACATCATGCTCCTTTTCCTTTCTTTTCTAGGATTTTATTTATATTATTATCTTTATGCTAAAATATTCATCTTTTTAAATTTTCTATAATTTTTATTTATTTCAATTTTTTAGCGTTGAGTTCAATAAAAACAAAAAACAAACATGCATGCAAGTACATTACAATGCGCTTTAATATTGATTTTCTTAATTTAATTTTTTCACTTTTTATCCTTATATTTATTGGCGAGGGCTTGAATTTATAAGATGATGAATTGTTCATTATTTTAAATAATTTATTTTATTTACCATTATTTTTTAATTTGATAAAGAATAAAAAATCTAAAACAAAATTAGTGTCGATAATAATTAAAAAAAAGCTAATTGAAACATTATAACCTTCCTATATAATAAGTATATAACGGAGATATATAAGCAGTTGAAAAAAAAACACATTTTTCAAGTATAGAGTTTATTATTTTTTCCTGATAACTTATTAATAATATTGACGATCCAATGTCTTACTACTTCATAAAAAAATCTAATGACATAATCATATGTAATTTTTCTAATAAATTAAAGTAATATTTTTAATTTCTCATCAACTAATCTAATGGGCATAATCATGTTCATGAGCATAATTAACTATAATCTGCAATACCCAAGAATATTATTAGTACATACTACATACATAGTGAAACTTTAGGACAATATAAAACA
Organism: Glycine soja; assembly: GCF_004193775.1. NCBI lineage: Eukaryota > Viridiplantae > Streptophyta > Magnoliopsida > Fabales > Fabaceae > Glycine > Glycine soja. Next base: position 24,663,937 of record NC_041012.1, on the reverse strand, counting down.
CAAGCAAAACAAAATCTCAAATAAAGAGATACAAATGTTGTTGACGAAGAATTAAAGACGTTATTATTTCAACTCTATTATTACAAATAAATCCCACAACAAAGTCATGGAAATTTTTGCATCTTAATTTGAATCATGAAAGACTCAACTTTCTTTTATTATAATTCTTTATCAAACATTTCCACTAGGTGGAATAAGACGACAATTGCAAAGGCAACATCCATTGAGGCAATACTTTTTGCAATCAGGGCGAAGACATCGTAAATTATTACAATCACTTGGGAATTTGCACGGGTAGTTACATGCATCCACAAAACCTGTCAAATTTGTTCATCCTGATCAAAATCTTAATGCCTAGTTAAAAAAATGGTGTTTCATGAGAGCAAATACTCATTTCACGAAATTTTGCATTACACACGACCTAAAATAACATTAATTTTAAGAGACACAAACAAAGAAAAACATAGAGGAATACCTGTTGCATATGTTATGAGAAATAAAACTATTAAGCAAGGAAACAACATTGAAGCTTTTGCCATTGTGTATCTCTGAGTTGAAAGTGATTTTTGGAGTCTATTTTTTTTCTCTCTGACACTACAATCCTGTGTTTATTAGGATTATTTATAAAGATAATTAAGTGCATTAATTTTCATAATATGCCAAAATATTAGTCATAATAAAGGATTAATTGTTAAATATTCGGGGTGCATTGTTTGACATTTTCTGTATGAGATAATTTTAAAGGAATAAAATAAAAATAAAATGAATGATGCATTTATTAAAAATAAATGACATAATAAGTGTCTTTAAATGTTGAAACGCTATACTACATGATGCATTTATTACAAGTATAAAAAATAGTATTATATATAGAGTTTGTTGTCAAGCTCTTTTTTTTCGTATGAGATACTAGTTTTAAAGGAATAAAAAAAAGTGATGCATTTAATAAAAATAATTGGCATAAGTGTATTTAAATGGTGAAACGCTACACTACGTGACGCATTTATTTGAAGGATAAAAAGTTATTGTATCTAGAGTTCGTTACCAAGCTCTCTTTTTTTTTATTACATTTATTAGAAGTATGAAAATTATCAATATATGCATTTATTTGAAACGCTACACTACATGATGCTATTAAAGGAATAAAAATAAAAATAAATAACATAAGGGTATTTAATATTAGGGGTGTTTATGAGTACGAGTCACCCCCGCAAATTTGAATTGATCCAAATCAATTCGAACAGTTTGAGTTGGATCATTTATGTATTTGGATCAAAACTGAATTGAACCGATCAAAATCGTTCATGTAAGGATTAAGTCATGAGTTTAGGTTTATAAATCAGTTGACCCGATCATGAACTCGTAATTAAAATATAAATTTTATTATATATATATATATATATATATATATATATTAAAAACTAAAAAAATTAATTTAGAATGAAAATGAAGAAAAATCAGGGTGAGGTGCAAAAAAATAAGGTAGACAAGTAGTTTGAGGATGATGTTGAAGATGACCACCCTAAGTTTGACATTTTGAATTGGTGAAAATTGAAAACATTTAAATATTATATTATTTCTTGTATGACTAGAGATATTTAGTATAGAAGATAAAATTCTAGATTCATTTTGTAGTTCCTTGAGTTCCACTATTGTTGAAACTCTCATTTGTGTCCAAAATTAGTTTAAATCTGCTAAGTAAAATGTTAATGACTTGTAAGTTGAAATAAATGAAGTAAAAAAGATTGAATTAGGTTTATAATCTCTTATTTTTTTATATTTGTATAAAATATCAATTAATTTTTGTGCTAACGGAGTTGTGTTTAAATTTTTAGAGTTGTTTGATTTGCCTTTAAATACTGTTAATATTGAGATTCCAAGTGTTGAAACTACTAGTATTGGAACTTCTTAAGGTATTACTTTCAGGTACATATTGTTATTGTTTCACCTTTTTTCCTATTTATTTTTTTGTCATCTTTATAATATTAATGAATGATATTTTGTTCATTTCGGCAAATCTAGTTGTCGCAAATCTGATTGTAACAAGTTTAATGCAAAAAATTAGTTTGTAGCAAATAATTGTGATTCAAACTATTATAGTAAATCTCGTTGAAGAATATTTTGTTTTAATTTATATTAGTCTATTTTAGAATATTATGTTGATGGTATTAAATTAATCGATTTTACTATTTTAAGACATTTGATAATATTGTGTTAATTGTATTGGATATTTGAATGAATTACGATATAAAATAGTAGTTCTAAAAAAAGATCAAATTTAAATGGATAATTCATTGGCTTGAACCAAACCAAACTGTTCATGAATGGGTTGGGTTGGGTTGAGTTTAAAAAAAATTGTAAAAATCAAACCGAATCAAATCGATCAAATTTGATTGGATTGGGTCCTAAATTTGACCAAAATCGACCCACAAACACCCTTATTTAATTTGATGCATTTACTAGAAGTACACATAAAATATTACTATTGGAATTTCTTACCGAGCTATAAGCACCAACAAATATCAACAATTAGGTAAGTTTAGTGGTAAAAAGATGGGGTAGATGTATAAAAAAACTATTCCATATGTCTCAGTCCCAAGATAAATATTTTCTTATGTTATTTTATATTGAACAAGAAAAATTAATAAATAAATAAATAAAATTTTTATGAAACTAACCTTAGTATTAATTGCATTGAAAGATTAAACTGACTCTTATTAAATGTATTAGTGAAAAACATGAATATTACATTAAAAAATTAAATGTGACACTTATTTTGAAACTATTTTTTTTTCTCAAATACAACATTCATTTTAGAATGAAGAAAGTATTATATATAGAGTTTATTACCAAACTTTACGCTGTAACCACTAAAAAAATGTATTATTCTAAAAAAACAAAAAATGTGTTTTTGAATTTTGCATATAATTTCTACTGACGATAAATTATTTTAGTGTTAACTTATAAATACTTTTATGTTTAATACTATTTGCAAAATTTCAAGTGTCTTCATCACTAAATTTGTTGATTCCCCCTTATCAAATGTTATCTTTGACTTATTCATATATTATATTAAAAAAGACTGTCAGGGATATAATCTCGCATACTATTTCTAACTTCACTTTTTAATTAATTAAAATTTATTAAAAACTATAAGGAAAAAAATTATTTAAAAAATGCCGGACTTGCAAAAATTTATTATTTTTAATAAATTTCAACTAATATAAGAATGTGTTTTCAAAAGAGTATATTTAAGAGTATGTTCATTATTTCTCTATATTAAATCATTATTTAAAATATATAGTTAAATGAAATCATATAGATATTATATTTAAAATACAAGATTTTATATTGTTAAATAATACTTCTTATTTAATATACACGTTATTATTACGAAATTCAATAATTTTTTTTATTGTTTTATGTTATCTCTAACTTATTTATGTATTATATGGCTAACTAAGTTCTTAGTTTTTTTTTTTTTTCAGATTTTCATTTTTAATTTCTCATAAAAATTTGATAGCCTTTAGTCTCTTGTTACTTTTCATCAACATTTTTAATCATTAACATTAAATAGACTTATTAAGTGTTGATATATTAAATGAAAATTCATGTCAAACACAACAATGACATGAATGTCACATGACGTCACATGGAGGTGTTACGTGACATAAAATTAAAGTATCACATGATATCTTTACTGGTGTGACACATGACACTTTCATGTGATGTCACATGATTTAGAGTTTTTTTAGCACTTTAGAAAATTTTGAAATTCTATTTTTAGTTCCTATAACATTTTTATCTTTTAATTTTAGTCTTTTTGTAGGATTTTCATGCATCAATTTTAGTACTTGAAAATTTTAATTTGTTTCTAATTTTTAGTCTTAATTAATTTATTTCTTATTTTAGTCATTTTTAGAATATTTAATTACTTCTTTATTTGCATTCATACCACAAATATCCTTGCGCAATATCATTCAAATCATTATTAGCAAATAATGACAAAGGTTGAAGTGGAATCACGTGGCCCAAACACCAAACCAACCCACTTGGACTCACTCGAAATAGCTTGAACACATCTAATTCACTTATTTTGCTAAAAACTTTTTGGAACATTAACACTATTTTTGTTAGAAAAATACTCACTAATCAATTATGGTTAAATTTGGGCCCAGCCCAAAAATTCTAAAGAGTAACAAATTAAATACATTTATTTTAGGCTTATTTTTATCAAGTGAGCTTTTAGTTTTGGTGGACAAGAATTTAAATTCTAAAGTGGATGAAGAAGAGATTTTAAAAATATTGAACATAGAAGAAATAGCTAGTTTTCTATAACATGATGGATCAAAGTTCAAAGATTAATTAGAAGAGATGTTACATTTAGTTCTCAAACATACATCAAATAGGGCTATTTTTGAAAGAAAATACAAATAAAAAAGTCAAATATCTCAGAAATAAAATAAATATTTACAGAAAATTCTTTTTTTTTTAAAAGTTAACCTAGTGGGGCACATGGGATAGATTTAAGAAAAATTCATCAAAATAGTAAAATTGTTCTTGGCAAATTTATTTCCGATTTACACTACTAGAATAAAGGTTTTCAACATTGGTTCCCAAACACATTTTATGACAGTTCTCAAATTATTTTTAAAGTCGTCATGGAAAGTGAAAGTGCTCACTTTCCATGATGATTTTCCAACCGTCTTCGTATGTTGCCTACTAAGATGATTTTTAGTCAGAAATCGTTTTAGAATGTCATGTTTCTAAGATGATTTTTTCAAATAATCATCTTAGAATGTCTTTTTTTTAAAAAAAATATATAAAAATTGAGGATTTTAAGATTGTTTTTCTTATAATATAGACTTTATAAGACGATTTTTCAAATAACTATCTTATAATATTTTTTTAAAAAAAATAATTAAAATTGAGGATTTTAAAGCAGTTTTCCCCAAAAATTGTATTAGAATATAAACTTTCTAAGATGATTTTTTGAATAATCGTCTTAGAATGTCTTTTTTTAATAAAAAAATTAAAAAATTGACTACAACTACCTAAGCATATTTGCACATACATTTAAGTTTATTTTTTATTTAATAATATAATTCTACTAAAAATGAGAAACCATTCAATTATTCTTTGATGAAATGTTATTGACTCCAAGTTAGATTAGAAATTCTCATCATGCGGTCATGACTCATGACTAAGGATATGCATATGCAAATGTCACTACATAATACATATAGATGTGTATATATATCGAACAACCATAATACAAGTATTTGAACCATTTAGTCATTAAATACATACCAGGCTCATCCAGGAGAGCAAGAATGTCACTGGGTTTATGAAGTTATAAGTGTACATCAATTAGAAAGATAAAATACAAACAAACAAGTATGACTAAGTGAAGTTCAAATACATATGCAATAATATGTACAAGCTAGCAATCAACTTCCTTAAATAGATAAAAGAAATTGACTAAACCAGTGTCCTGATTTTGTCAAAAACCTAGGTAGTTGTAAGTTAGTAACATTAATAGAATAACCACTATTCACTATTCATAATAGATTAACTTACTCTGAAGAGTTTTTACTTGAATGGGAAGTTTAAGAAAAAAAAAAGCATCATGAAAATGTTATACAATACATGTATTATTAGTATTATCATCTAAGAAAATGTTGAAACCATCAAAATAAAAATAAAAATACATTTAATACAAGAATGAGATGGTAAATTGATAGAATTTTCCTACAATGGCAAAAGGGATGGAAGTGTGAATTACACCTTCTCTACGAGATCAAGAACATCTTGATTATCAACGAACTCAATATAACTCCAATTTGTCTCTTCCTTTGTATATTCCTCTCGATCCATTTTGAAGACATGTTGCATAATGAAATGCTAACCGAGTCAAAAAAAGATCTTTACCTGATAATGAATTCCAAGAAGATAGAGAAAACAAAAGAATCAGACCTGGTTGAAATGTTGTTGTAATATCTCAATTGTCAAATTGATACAAAATTGTTCAAAGGTGTGCATGACCAACTAAAAAATACATAAGAGAGTTCAAAAAGTTAGTAACATGTCAATCTAAGAAATTACAAGATAGTCATTAAATACAAAGCATAACATCACAAACACAATAACTCTACATTCATAATAGTCACACTCACAATAGAAGAAACAATTGTTTGTGGCTTCAATTTTGTGGAAGTGCATCATGAACCATACTTAACATGATTTATCCACACATAAGTAAAGCTTTAAGTGGATAGCCATTTTTATACACCCTATTTTTGTCATATTTACATGTCAACTTTGTATGTCCATCAAGCAAAACAAAAACTATGGTCGTAAAAGACGATCACAACCATACCCAAGAAAATTGTCCCATGGTAAAGAGAAAAGTAGTTTTATAGTAGAACATCAAAATAATATGTAGATTACAACAAGGTTCTCGGGCAATATTAACTAATGTATAAAATAAAAAACTACAGCTTTCTCAACTTTTGTATCATAACTCATAGACACGGAGCATATGAGATCCTGAGAAGAGGGATGACAAAATTTTCTAATGAAAACAATAAAAAGAAACAAGAAAACTTTCTCCAGTAGGGATGTTACAAAAGGGTACCTGCTCATAAGAATTTATCCCAACAACCTCCATAGCTCTCTTAGTTGCAAGGTACTCCTTAGAATCATCCAACCCATCAAGCTCAATGCATTTAATGGCAAGAAGTTATCTGCAATGAAAAAAATAAATCAGACAACACAAATGAGCTTCAAAAGCAATAATACGAAGCAACATGTGCAGCGAAATTGTAACAGAAACAAAATGATATTGTATGTTCAAATAGGTAAGTGCATGAAAATTGATAGGGTGTTTTGCATTTTCATTAGGATACATTTCAGACCATACAAAAATAAAGAACAAAACTAAATGTTTGAACCTCCATACAAAGTAATAGAAAAATGTGTATATTAATTTTGGCATGTAGTTTGGCCATTCAAATGTAAATAAAACCTTGACATGCTATACTTATTATCTTTTTCAGCATATGTCTTCTATTTAGTAACCATCAAAGTACTAGTAGATGTATTAATAATATAATTACTAGTAAGAGCAGCAACAAGGGACCATAGGCAATTATGCATTGCATGCATATCCTTTGCAGTTGACACCTACACTGATTTTTCATTGAAATAAGTTCCTAAATTGTCCAAAATATAGTGAAAGCAACAGAGTTGTAAAAAATATTGCTATACATGACAAGGCATTTCATGCTAGAGGGATGGATTTCAACACTTAACAACACAAAAACAGAAAATCTTTTTCCAAAGCATAAATCAACTTCAATGAAAATGAATCCTCTTGGTTGATATCTTCACCTGACAAGGTCATGTAAAATTTGTGAGAATGAATCCACACATTTGTGTCTATCTCTCTCTTTACAAACATTATATTGCAGGACCTGTTCATCGTCTACGAAGAGAAAGACAAACAAACAGACACAATTTTTACATTGACATTTTCATATAAAAATCTGAACGAGAGGGTCCATCCCCTTCTTTCCATAAAGATTAACAAAGGTTGATAGGTGCCCACCTATTTGATGATGATAATAAGAGATGGACATAATTCTCACCTAACCTTAATTGATAGTATGTAATTTGTCCATTCCAATAGAGAAAATCATCCTCAAAGTATAAAGGTTGTATATTAGCATTGGAATTAGATTAGAATACCTCCATGAGACTGACATTGCTAAGAGAATCCAAAGGGCCAACATGGTGTTTAGTGATCCTGGCCCTGTGAGAAATAGAAGGAGTTCTTTTATGGAAACTCCCAGCTCCAGATCGATCCATTCTCTATGAAAAAAAGGATAGAAAAAAACTATGAGAACACATATATAATTTGTAGTTGGTTAGTTATTTTTATTTCCCACAAGCATCTTCCTTGGAAGACAAATCCTAGATAGTCATATTGTTCAAGACACGATGAGATACTAAATATGAACATCTCTCCCCTACAAAAAATCAAACTGTCTCTTCCAAAAAGACCCAAGTTAGTTAATAAAACAAAAAAACATGAAGTTTGGTGAAAATACCTTGGATACTAGACTATGTGATGGATTGGACAAATGAGGAGGCAAGGAACCAGAATGCATGGACCTAGAAACTCTTTCTCTATTTCTAAGTTCCTTCTTGGACCTGACGTTGGGGCTTGGCGAAGGAATCTCGTTCATCTCCTAGAGCATTACGGTGAGCTTCCTAGCAGGGACTAGTGTAACAACCCACCTCGTCACTACGATATCCACACTCTAATATACGCTAATTTTAATTTTTATAAAAAGAACTCCCTTAATTTTGCTTATGAAAACCGAAGTAATTTTGTCACAACATGCATTCATCCAACCACACGTCATTACTTGAGTGAATATCCATAATTATATAGAAACAATAACTCGGTACACGTCATACACATAAATGAAAATTAAATTTGTTCATAAGTATAATTAAAATCCAAGTTTTACATCTTTGATTCAATAAAATAAAACTTCAAAACCAACTACGGAGGAGTTGATTACAAAACACAACTCTCTCCCAAAATAACGCCAACATCTTCACGTCGGCTCGGCAGCTCCTCACCAGAATTTTACTCCCTGCACTCTGCCACTGTCATTCTGCTCCCACGAGCAAAGTTTGTGATCATCACAGGTATCAACCACACGATACAAAATTGCAAGGGTGAGTTCATTATAAAAAGAACCAATACCAATACCAATTAACCACAATTAGCAAGGAACATAGGCAAACTTGATGAGCATACACAACATTCATTATTCAACACTCATATCCAACAAATATTCATCATCCACATCCAACAAATTACTCATCATCCATTCATGGACCCAATCAAGACTGCACAGAATGATGCATGCACCTGACTCAACACTCAGATGCAATGTGGTACGTACCAACAACAACCAAATCTCAAGAAATAGCCTAAGCGTGTCCACACGACACTGTCACTTAGGGAACTGTGTTGAGTTTGTCGAGACCACCCGGGTGTGCACGTAACATCCCCCCTCCCATAGGTGATCAGCCTGGGAGCCCAAAGGTGTTCCCTACCAGGTGACAAGCCCTCTAGTACAAAGTACACTTGGCCACAGTTACTCTATTTCCTATGTCGTATGAGCTATGATCATGGCCAAAAGTAAGTGCCAAAGACCATGGACCAATTAAAGCGCCTAAGCATCCCCTCAGAAATGCTTAGATTCTCTAACCACGCTAGTTACCCACGTCTGGGCCATCCGACAAGGTCAGTGCACTCTACCCCCCATGACATACACTCCATACGACGTATGATCGTGGCCAAAAGCTAGTGCCAAAGACCCGGGAAGGTCAGTGCATAGTGCCTCCCACGATCATACATAACATCCAACATATGAACGTGGCCAAAAGCTAGTGCCAAAGACCCTGGAAGGTCAGTGCACAGTGCCCCCCACGAACATACACAACATGCACATGCCAATGCATTTCCAACATCAATCAACATTCCATTTCCATGTCATTCTCAACATAAATATCATCTCGTGTCAATGACATTATCAACAACAACAACAACCTTATTTTATATTCACATATTCATCAATAATAACAATTCATGTTGACATGGTCTTTATTAACAACGTCATCTCAAATCTATATCATCCTAATCATCATTATCATCACATATCAATTAAAATCCTCAATAGCAACATCAACAACACATCGCATTTCGCACACACACACACACACACATATATCGCATCCCATTTGTCAAAACATAATTTCTCCTAAAAACCAGCATGCATATCAATAACAATTTTTATCGCATCCCATTAGTTAAAAACATAATTTTCTTGAAATAAAAATCAGCATGCAACAGGGACAGGCAGATATTGTCATAGCTAGGTTCCCTGACCCTAACTATGGTGTTAAAACGGTAAATTTTATAATAAACTCCCCTCACCTATCATGAGCTACCCCGCGGGTTCCTCGTCGCGTCACGTGATGATTCCTTTTCGTCCTTGCTCGTCGATTCCACGCAAGCCTCTACCATGCCAAAACGAAGGAGACTTAATATGGATTTTAGAAAACAAAGCTAACACCAATGCTCTGGGTCAAACACCCACGTTACTTCATGAAAGAGTTGAGAGCATTTCGGGTTTTACAAAGGGATATCATTTGGATATTTCGACCACGCCAATGTGACTGGGGTTCAGTGTAGGTTACGAAAATAGCATGCATTTCATGAAAAGATAACATTTACAAAGTCTCTTTTTCTAGGGTTTTTCAAAGGAAACGTAAAACATGCAAAGACGGTTCCAAAGTCAGAAAAGATACAAAGACAAGCTGAAACTAACAAGAAATAAGTGTAGAACCATGGTTACCTTGAAGCAAAACGAAAGGTCAGATTAAGGTTTCGTTCTCTACCGAAACCGTGAGCCAAGTTGGAAGATTCCGCTTCGGTCGAAGGGTTCCTCTCAGTGTGGGGTTGCAACGGAGAACAACGATGGTTTGTGGTGGCTAATGGTAGCTATGGGTGATAGAGAAAGTGCTTGGGACATTAGAAAGGGCTTTGGAAGAAAGAAAGAAGAAAAAATGGTGTTTTTCCTAAGCTACATGAAGGCAAAGGCTGAAAACACTCAAGTGAGGAATGGTCTCGGACATGGAAACATCGCGCACACTCCATACATCCTCTTGAAGATCCCAACGGTCAGATCGTGGACAAGTGTCTTGTGAAGTTGCAGACCAAATTTTGAGAAGATTCAACGGTTAACGAAGGCTGGGCAGCGTTTTTACCGAGGCAGCTCATGTAACTTCCTCAAGAAGCTTCATTAAGAGGCTTCCTCAAGAAACTTCCTCGTGGCTTCTTTGAAAAGCTTTCTCAAGAGACTTCTTTGAGAAGCTAGATCCTTATCTACCCACACCCCTTCTATTAACTAAATTAACCTCCTTGAAAATAATTACGGATAAAAATAACACAACAAATGATCAAACATCAAACATAATTACTAATAATACATACATACATACATACATATATACATACACATATATATATATATATATATATATATATATATATATATATATATATATATATATATATATATATATATATATCAGGGCGTTACAACTAGAGCTTGGCGGGGCTTGTTACTCGTATATGAAAACGAGTATTTAAGGGGGGCGAGGGGCAATTCCCAGAGCAGAGATCTCGAGCTTCCACGTGGGCATGGGTGTATTGGATCTGCCCTTCTTTCCGATGAGAATAGTCCTCTTGAAGCAGTAGTTGTGGAGCACGGAGGAGGAAGAAAATGTCGAGGAGGAATAGCCTCATTTTCGGGAATACGAAATGATGTCGGGGGTTACCGAGAGAGAATGAGAAAGTGTGTATTGAAAGTTTTGTTTTGGAGAAAACAAAGAGAGAATGAGAAAGTAAGAGAGAGTGTTTGGGAATCCCGATGAGATGAAATGGCCTAATTAAAACGTGCCACGTCAGCGTGGGAGGGTGGGAAAACACATCTTTTCAAAGATGGTTTTTAAAAATCATCTTTAAAATCTTGTTTTTAACATCGGTTCTTCAAGAACTAATGTTGTAAAGTATTTTCAAAGACAATTTTGAGAAAACCGTCTTTAAAAGTTGTAATTATTTACAAAAATATCACCGCTTTACTTACGATATTAGTTTTTGTACAATCATTGTAAAACTAACGTCGTAGAAGGTCTTTTTTTTAGTAGTGTTAATACAACCAACCACAAAACAATGGTGATATTCATTTTGAACATAATTAATCAATTATTTGGTTAATTGTTCTCGAACTGAAAATACTCTTACATATTGTTTCTTAAACTTCATATTGAATATGCTAAATATATACCATATTTATGATTGATATAGTGAAAGAATCAATAACATTATTTCAAATGTTTGTGCTTATCTCCCACAGCTACCCTGCTTGTGAGGGAAGCACTCATTGGGAGAACCTCTTGCACACAACATAATTACTCACATGCTCAAGGAATTTTTGATGAAACATTCCATAGAGAGTAAAACACCACTGGATTTTCATTTCTTGTCTATATATGTAGAGCTAAAATGTAATCAAAAAAATCAAATTAAAATCCTAATTTTAAATGAGAAAACAATTTGCCAAAATAAATTGAAACAAAATAACAATATTCTAAACAATATCTAAAATATTTGAAACATAAGTAAAAATTCCTAAAAAAATACCTCTTGAATTTTCATTCACTGCAATTATATCAAAATTTGAACTGTTCTACCAACACATTGGTGCAAACTTTTGTGACATGTGTTCTTCTGATTTTTCTAATTCCACTTATGGCATTTTACACTATCTTTTGGGACCCTGTGCTCCCTATATCAATAATTTACTTTGAGTAAATACAATATTTTAAGAGTTTAATGGTCATGCACTTACAATGTAAAACATCTTTACATTGTCATCCAATCATAATTCATCATTAATATGACTTTTAAAGTAATTATCATAAAAGTCAATAAACTTATGATACATGAATTGTAATTGGATGACGATCTAAAACTTGTTACACTGTCAGTATATCATGTTTTTTTTTTCATATCTTAAACCTAATAAGTCTGCTTATGACAAAATTTCATAAACATATAATTAGCTTATATCTATTGTGCATGTTAATTACTTAGAGGCATTTTCAAACCTTCAGCTTAATTACTTTTACATATATGAAAGAAAATATAGCCTACTTATATCAATTGAAACTCCAACTATGCCAGCTGAAGAGGAGAGTCCTACTGATAAATCAATTTGATCTAGTGCATTTACTACTAAAAAAAGCTTTTAACATCGTCAATTTAACATTGGTTTTATGAAAACCAGTGTTAACAAAAACGAGATGACATTTTGTAAATAAAATGCCATTGTTAACATCAGTTTTAGAAAAATCAATGTTAATAGAACAATTTTAACATCGGTATCTTAAAAACCGATATAGTCTAAGCACTCACAACATCAATCTTTAAAAAACTAATGTTAAGATTCACATTTTAACAAGCTTTTAAAAAACGGACCGATGTTGCGAGTGCTTAGAGAACATTTAAACAAACAGATGCTAAGATTTTTACAAAATACCCTTGCAAGCTCACTTCTCGATACCCTCTCTTTTTCGAAACCCTAAGCCTTCCATTTATCTCTTACCTTCCCAGCGTCTTGCTAGTGCTTGTGCAACTAGTTCATGGAGAATCGCTCCTTCGACCACATCCTCGGCTGGCTCAAATCCTCCCGGCTCGACATCGACGACCTCACTGACATTGACGTCGACCCTGGTTACTCCTTCCAGGCCATCCACGAGCAAATGCAGCCTTGTCTACCATCAATGCTATGTCCACAGAGAGAGGCGAGAGCCACTAAAACAAAACAATGATCAAATCAAATTTACATTTCAGTTCAGTTATGCTTCTAATGGTAATGACGAGTTTCAGAAACGCTGTCGAACTCTTCGGTCACACCTTCACTTCTTCTTCATTCACTTTTTTTCCCTTTTAAAAAATATTTTCTTTTTTCCAGGACCCTTTTTTGTTTTTCCAGGTTTACCCCATTTCTCATCCCACACTCAAAATCAAACCTTGTAAATCGATTTATCTAACGGAAAAAGACGCTTGTTTAACCAGTTCGTTTCTTTCTTTCTAATTCTTCCCTTTTTTTTTGTAGCTTTAGCCTTTTTTGATTTCTACGACAAAATTTTTATTTTTTTAACATTCTTTAATTTGTTCTCATTTCTCAACTAGCTATTATATAGAAGTAAACAGCGAGGGTTCCTAGAAATGGATTTGGTCCTCAGAAAATGGGCTGAGGACAACATTCACTCCTTGGATGAAAATCGGATTAAGGCCCCCATTCATGTTCTTGACCTAGTAATTTATTCATATTAGCATGATTTGTTGTGTTGATTTGGGTTCATATTAATGAAGAAAAATTAAAAATGCTTTAATTGCTCCTTCTGGACTATTTTATGGTATTTAGGAACCTGAATGCCTCTATCTATCCTGAATGTTGGGATTTTTTGGACTAGCGTCCATAAGAGTTTTATACTGTCTTCCTAATGCACTAATCAAAATTCTCATTAAAAGGATTTTATGAAAAAATTATGAATCAAAATGTTCACTCACAGATTGTATGAAAGTTGTTTAAGATCTTATCTTTCAGTTTGATCAGATAGAGAAGTTTGCTTCTATTAGTGATATCTTGTTGAACTATTTTTTTTTTCTTACTTGAGACTGTAGAGGAATCCTGCCTAGGTTAGCTTTGCTATTCTTAGCCGGTCCCAAGCCCGGATAAAAGGAGAGGGTTGTGTTAGGCTTTCGACAGCCAACGTAAAACTTTGTCGAATCTCTACGACATTGATCAATTACGTAATAATGTGAATGCTAGGTCGTTGCCCGGAAGCAACGCGTTGTATGGCTCGAGTACAGTGTCAAAAGAGCAAGGGCCGCTGCATCGCCGCCCGGATGTAGTGAAAAGTAAGCAAGGGTTCCCACATTTTTGTGAACGGGTGTGGGTAAAGAAGCTAGTTCATGACAGGAGGATTCGCTTTGGTACATGGAATATAGGCACACTTACTGGAAAATCTATGGAAATAGTGGATGTTATGGTGAGGAGGAAGATCAATTTTATGTGCCTACAAGAAACTAAGTGGACAGGTGAAAAAGCGAAAGAATTAGACAACTCGGGATTTAAGCTGTGGTATACGGAAAAAATCAGATCAAGAAATGGGGTAGGGATTATTGTGGACAAGGAGTGGAAGAAGGATGTCGTGGATGTAAGAAGAGTAGGAGATCGTATCATAGCCTTAAAATTGGTAGTGGGACAGGACACCTTTAATGTTATTAGTGGGTACGCACCTCAGGTTGGGTTAGCAGAACACTTTAAGGTAAAATTTTGGGAGGATCTAGAAGGGGTACTTCAGGATATACCCCAAGGAGAGAAAGTTTTCCTAGGAGGGGATCTCAATGGACATGTAGGTAGCGTGGCTAGAGGTTTTGAGGGGGTGCATGGGGGTTTTGGCCTAGGGGAGATGAATGGGGAGGGTAAATCCATCTTGTAGTTTTCAGAGGCTTTGGATCTTTCTATAGCCAATACATGGTTTAAGAAAAGAGAGGAACATATTATCACTTACAAAAGTGGAGGGACATGTTCTCAGATAGATTTCTTCCTTATCAGGAAGTCTGATAGGAAGTATTGCTTAAACTGTAAAGTTATCCCGGGAGAGAGCTTGACTACCCAACATAGAGTTTTGGTTATGGATGTAAGAATTAGAGATAGGGCAAAGAGAAGAAGTCCTATGGTAGCACCAAGGATCAAATGGTGGCACTTGAAGGGTGAGAAACAAGGAATCTTCCAACAAAAGATATGGGAGGGATGGTGTGGACAATCACAAGGAAGTGCAAATGATATGTGGAACAAGATGTCCCAAGAGATTATTAAAGTGGCTAAAGAGACGTTGGGTGAATCTAGAGGTTTTGGACCTAGGGGTAAAGAATCGTGGTGGTGGAATGAAAGTGTTCAGAGCAAAGTTAGAGTAAAAAAGGAGTGTTTCAAGGAGTGGTCTAGGTGTAGAAATTCTGAAACTTGGGATAAGTATAAGATAGCTAGAAATGAAACCAAAAAGGCGGTGAGTGAGGTAAGAGCCCAAGCTTTTGACGGACTATACCAAGCTCTAGGAACCAGGGACGGAGAAAGATCTATATATAGGCTTGCTAAGGGTAGAGAGAGGAAGACTAGAGATTTGGATCAAGTAAAGTGTGTTAAGGATGAAGAAGGCAAAGTCTTAGTGCATGAAAAAGATATCAAGGAAAGGTGGAAGGCGTATTTCCACAACTTATTTAATGATGGATATGGATATGACTCTAGCAGTCTAGACACAAGAGAAGAGGACCAGAACTATAAGTACTATTGTCGGATTCAGAAACAGGAAGTAAAGGAAGCATTGAAAAGAATGAGTAACGGTAAGGCGGTGGGGCCAGACAACATACCTATTGAAGTGTGGAAAACTCTTGGAGATAGAGGTCTTGAGTGGCTCACCAAACTCTTTAATGAAATTATGAGGTCAAAACGCATGCCAGAGGAATGGAGGAGAAGCACGTTAGTGCCAATCTATAAGAACAAGGGGGATATACAAAATTGTGCAAATTATAGGGGAATCAAGCTCATGAGTCATACCATGAAATTATGGGAAAGAGTGATCAAACGGAGATTAAGAAAGGAGACTCAAGTTACTGAGAATCAATTTGGTTTCATGCCGGGGAGGTCGACCATGGAAGCGATTTATTTATTACGGCGGGTGATGGAGCAATATCGCATGGACCAACAAGACTTGCACTTGATTTTTATTGACTTGGAGAAAGCGTATGATAGAGTGCCTAGAGAAATTTTGTGGAAAGCTCTAGAGAAGAAAGGGGTTAGGGTTGCATATATTCGAGCGATCCAAGATATGTATGATAGGGTATCGACTAGTGTTAGGACACAGGGTGGAGAGTCAGACGATTTTCCCATCACAATTGGTTTGCATCAAGGGTCAACCCTTAGCCCCTACCTTTTTACCTTAATTCTGGATGTCCTCACGGAACAAATCCAAGAGATAGCGCCGAGATGCATGCTTTTTGCAGATGACATAGTCCTCCTTGGAGAGTCGAGGGAGGAGTTGAATGAGAGGTTGGAAACTTGGAGACGAGCTCTAGAAACACATGGCTTTCGCCTAAGCAGAAGCAAATCGGAGTATATGGAATGTAAGTTCAACAAAAGAAGGAGGGTTTCTAACTCAGAGGTGAAAATAGGAGACCATATTATCCCTCAAGTCACACGGTTTAAATATCTTGGGTCTGTAATACAGGATGATGGAGAAATTGAAGGGGATGTGAATCATCGCATTCAAGCAGGATGGATGAAATGGAAAAAAGCATCGGGGGTGTTATGTGATGCAAAGGTACCGATCAAGCTAAAGGGAAAGTTTTATCGGACTGCGGTAAGACCAACAATTTTGTACAGAACAGAATGTTGGGCGGTCAAGAGCCAACATGAGAATAAAGTAGGTGTAGCGGAAATGAGGATGTTGCGGTGGATGTGTGGTAAGACTCGACAGGATAAAATTAGAAACGAAGCTATTAGAGAGAGGGTTGAAGTAGCGCCTATTGTAGAGAAGATGGTGGAAAATAGACTTAGGTGGTTTGGGCATGTAGAGAGAAGACCGGTAGAATCTGTAGTGAGGAGAGTAGACCAGATGGAGAGAAGGCAAACAATTCGAGGCAGAGGAAGACCCAAAAAGACTATAAGAGAGGTTATCAAAAAGGATCTCGAACTTAATGATTTGGATAGAAGTATGGTACTTGATAGAACATTATGGCGGAAGTTGATCCATGTAGCCGACCCCACCTAGTGGGATAAGGCGTTGTTGTTGTTGTTTGAGACTGTAGAGGGTGACCCAAATTTAGTTAACTGGCATAAGAGATGGAAGTTTTGAAGTGAAAGCAAGAGCTATTTGGTTTAAGACCACTTCATATTTAGTGACCGTGAAAGACCTTTAACAACATAAAGAGCCTAATCCAATAATCCATAATATCATAAATCCAGTCCCATCCCTTGAAGATGATAGAGATCTATCAGACCTTATCCCTCCTCTGCCGCTCACGCCTATCAGCTTTTCAGGTCTTGGGGAAAATGAACCTGACTTGTCATTGAGTGAGGATGAAATTGAATGTCGCCTGGCTGCATTATTTTTGTCTACCAAATCAGTAGTAAATCTTAGAGAGCCTTGTCCTCTCAACCTAGCTTTTTTAGATTCAATAGGAGCCATGTAACTGGGCAGTCTTGGAGTTATATGCATCTATCTTGTATTCCCTCCTTTACCTTTTCTTTGTGAACAATCAGTTAGCACATGCTTGAACCTGTTTACTTTTTAAAAAAATGATTTTTAACTATTAAACTCTTAATAAATGGCTAAGTGGGTTGATCATTTTTTACAATATACTTAGTTTTTTAAAACCGTTTGACGTGAACTTCTAACTATATTTGGCTCTTTGCTTTATCAATCCTTTTTGGCATTTCTTATAGGTGCAAGATATTAGGAAGGGTATGCATCTGGGTTTTCTGTTAAGTCATAACTGTTTGTAGTAGGTTAGATACAACTATTCATTTAGTCATGCATTACTGTTGGATAGATAGATAGGAGAAACATTATATTTAGTTTCAAACAGAACTTGAGTCAAACTATATCAGTCAGGTTACACCTAATGTTCATGCAATTAAATTTATAGGGATCTAAATGTTTACTATTCTGCAACATTCTCTGCATGCTTTATGCTTTAGAAATCAAAACTATAATGGATTATTGGACCGAGTTATATTGTAATTTTTTAACGCAGACTTTTATCAAACAGATTATCAAAATAAAACTCTAGTTCTAATTTGAGAACTATACAAACAGTAGTATTATATTTAAGTTTTATCCAAATTGGAATAATTTATCTCCATTTAGTGTTCCATCCATCATATTTGAGCAATAAAAAATAAAAATTTAATTAACATAAATATATTTTTAATTCTTATAATAGTTTATTTTTTCTTTTAGTTCTTTAAAAAAATTATGCTTTTGATTTTTATAAAATTTTATTTTCTAGTTTTTGTTTTTAATGATATTTTTTAGTCCTCATAAAGTTGTAAACTTTTTAATTCAATTAATCCCTTTTATATTAGAATATATTAATTTTAATATCTATTATTTAAGAAACATCAAGTCTATTTTTCAATAGATAGTTGTCACATTATCCATGAACAGAGACTAATACTAAAGTGATAAAATAAAATCTTATTAGATTAAAATTATAAGAAAATTTTTATAGGAACTAAAATCATAAAATAAGTATATTATTAAGGCTGGAAAGATATTCAAGTCAAAATATTTTATTGGATTGCAACAAATTATGACAATGACATTTTTATATATATATATTTTCTCATGACTCAATTGATAACTGCTAAATATGAGTTATTTTGATAATAAAAATATATTGAAAATATCTTTAAAAATATTTATTTAGCAATTATTTTCAGCTTAAATATAAAGATTTGATATTTTTCTTATTTATGACTTGCAGATATGAAAAGGAGAGATTAAAAGAGAAAAAGATTGAGAAAATATCCAAAATATTATTTCTAGCATCAAGTCCAAGTCCACTACAACAAATATAAAAAGGAAGTCAAGCCAAGCAGAAAAAAGATAACACCATAGAACCCCCTCTAGTAGGGGTTTCATTTACTCCATTTCTTCCTTTCACCCTTCTTATCCCATCGGTTCACCCCATCCATTGTAAAACCCTCAATCACCATGAGTGGCTAAACCCCTAGGGCCTCGCAGGCCTAAAAGCCAAGCGATGTATGATGTACTCACTATTTATCAATGCAAAGGTGTTTTCTATTCTATTATCTTTTCTGCTTTTATCTTGCATTATTCATCTTTATATTCTGTTAGGGGTTAGACGCTTGGGAAAGGGTAACTTCTAAATAAGATTTAAAGAAGGTATGCATGCATTGGTTTTAGGAGTTAGACGCTCAGAAGAGGGTAACTTCTAATAGAACAAAAAGAAAGGATTTCATAGGAAAGTCATTGCTAGACATAGACTGATTATTTTATGTCCATGCATTCTCGCAAAAATCTAGAATTCATACTTCACACATTTTATTTGTTCAGTCTTTGCAAAGGAATTTAGAAGATAGATAAATAAAATAGGCTTATCATCATGAGGAATCAGGGGCAAGTAATTGAATAAATGTGGGTAGAATAGAATCACCTAAATTGATAAAGAAAAACCATAAACTCATACATCCTAGGCAAACAAGGCAGGCCAGGTCCCAACATTATCACGTTCTTGATTTTATTTCTTTTATCTTCTATTTTTATCTTTTTTTTAGCTTATCTTATCTTTTCTTATTTTTATCTTGATCTTTTATTTTTTTCTTCTATTTTGATCTTTAAATCTTTATCTTATCTACTATATTTTCTTATCTTTATTTTAAGTTCTTTATCTCTATTGCTTTTAAATTGGGTTTGCATTAATCTAAGTACAAATAGAGTCCCTACGGATTCGACACTCGGACTTCCGAGTACTTTACTACTTGTGACAATTTGGTACACTTGTCAACGAGTTAAC
This sequence comes from Glycine soja, assembly GCF_004193775.1. Lineage (NCBI taxonomy): Eukaryota > Viridiplantae > Streptophyta > Magnoliopsida > Fabales > Fabaceae > Glycine > Glycine soja. The sequence goes on along the minus strand of NC_041012.1, from coordinate 24,643,680 downwards.
AAGTTTTTGGCGCCGTTGCCAGGGACTTTGTTTTTCGTACTTGATTATTTGCATATTCCAATTTTAAAGCAATTAGTTTTCACTTTTTATTTTTTATTTTACTTTCTTTTTTATCTATTATTATTTTTAGTTGCTTCATTTTATTTTTCAATTTTTTCTTTTTATTCATTCTTATTTTACTTTTTTATAAAAATAAAAAATTAAAAAAATATTTAAGTTTAATTTTTATTCTGTGATAACGTGCACGGTAGTTGTTTCTTTTGTGAATAGTGCACATTCCTTCTCTAAAGAACGCATCATGGCAGAAGATCGTCCACAGAGAATGACGCTAGAGGATTACTCTAGCCCTATTATACCTCAATACTTCACCAGCATAGCCAGACCAGAGGTGCAAGCGGCCAACATCTCATATCCACATTCCCTCATCCAGCTGATTCAAGGGAATCTATTTCACGGCCTACCAAGTGAAGATCCATATGCACATCTTGCCACATACATTGACTTTTGCAACACGGTGAAGATAGCAGGAGTGCCTGAAGATGCCATCCACCTTAACTTATTTTGTTTCTCTTTGGTCGGTAAAGAAAAAGTACGGCTTCACTTGTTTAAGGGGAATAGCCTGTAGACATGGGATGAGGTGGTGGAGAAATTCTTGAAGAAATACTTCCCAGAATCAAATAACACTAAAGGGATGATGGAAATCTCTTCATTCCATCAATTTCCTGACGAATCCCTCAGTGAGGCGGTCGATCGTTTCCATAGACTACTTAGGAAGACGCCTACACATGGGCACAGTGAACCGGTGCAACTAAACATCTTCATAGATGGCTTGCGACCACAATCAAAGCAATTACTGGATGCATCCGTAGGAGGGAAGATCAAGCTAAAGACACCGGAGGAGGCAATGGAACTCATAGAAAACATGGCGGCTAGTGATCACGCCATTCTTTGTGATCGCACATATGCACCAACAAAGAGAAGCCTTCTAGAACTCACCACTCAAGATGCAACCTTAGCTTAGAACAAGCTGTTGTCCCAAAAAATAGAAGCCCTAACAGAGACCCTCAACAAGCTTCCACAACAATTACAAGCGGTAAGTTCTTCTCATTCTTTTGTTATAAAGGTAGGGGGATGCCACATATGTGAAGGAACACACGAGCCTGGGCAATGCGTAGTCCTACAAGATCCTTCGAGGGAAGTAAACTACATGGGCATACCAAATTGCCACGGATTCCAAGGGTACCACCAAGAAGGACCATCAGGATTCTATCAGAGAGATAATTTTTTGTAGGACCACTATTGGATATCTTATCCAGGTAATAACTTTAACCAATGGGGTTCACCTTATCAGCCTCCTAACCAAGAGCCCACCCTACAGGAGGAAACTGCTAAGCTAGAAGAATTGCTGATACAATTCATGCAAAAGATCGAGTCACATATGAAGAGGATTGATGCAATAATAAAAAATTTGGAGGTACAAATAGGCCAACTAGCTAAGCCAGTTGCTGAAAGGCTCACTGAAACCTTTGCGGCAAATACTGAAATGAAGCCTAAAGAGGATTGCAAGGTAATTTTCACTGAGAGAGAAGAGAAGGAAAAGAAAACTGAGGAAGATGTGCGTGATGAGGAAGGAGAAAAGAAGGAAGAAAGAGAAAGAAATGAGGAGAAAGCACAACAATGGGAGAAGTACTCACAAGTAGAAATTCAACAAGAAAGCATTCTCCAAGTCAATACCCCTCCTCATCAACTTATTGTCAAGGAAGAAAGACATGGAGAACATGAGAAAGCCTTAAGTGTCATTCTTTCCTTGATCGTCACCACTTCTTTTGCAATAATGTGGAAGGTGCTTCCAGAATACACGAGTTTCATGGCATCTCTAGCTAAGAGGCGAAAATGCAAGGAACATGTGTTCTATGTGACCTTCATGCCACCTTGAAGGCATTTGACTCGTCAAGCTAATGACATTAAAGAAACGCTGACTGGGAGGCAACCGAGGATTTCTTACTTTATCTCTCTTGTAGTTAATCACATTTTGTTTTTTTAGGATAGTAGTGTTATTTCTTTTCTTTATTTTGATTTCAGCAATTTAATTCCAATAGTTTATATTTAGTCATTGAATAAAAATTGATGATATTTGTGAAGTCACTATTTAGGCTTTTTTTGAAGGATTCAACACTTGAAATGCTGCATGACAATTGTGAAAATACTGGTTTCCTGGAAGCAAGAGTTAGTCAAATAATGGAACATGAATCACAAAGAGAGAAGAGGTTAGCTTGATGGAAAGAGATCATGGTTCGGTAAGCCGATAACTTTATCTTGTCCCGGTGAGGAGTGTGAACTTAATTATGAGAGAACATCTATTTTTAATTTCCTAATTTTGCGTCATTCTTAGACTATTAGATTATTTGCATAAGGTGGATATGATCAAGGCCATATTTCTTTTTATTTTAGCCACTCAGCCAAAAAGCCAACCTGTGATGAATTTATCCCTTGCACCCTTGTTGAGCCAAAAGTAATAATGATTTGTTTGAATAAACCCTGAGCCTAATTTTGATATCCTTGACCTTGTTTTAGGGTTCTAAGAGAGCATAAGGGTTTCAAGTTATGATAAGTCCTTAATTTGGGGGATTGCTAAGGGAATTTGCCTATAAATATATATATATATATATATATATATATATATATATATATATATATATATATATATATATATAAAGCAGCACACAATAGGGCACCCTTAGAAGCTTGTAAGCCCAAAATATTATTATAAAAAAAGAAGGAAAAAAAAGATTGCAAATAAGGGCAAAAAAAAAGTGCCATAAGGGCTAAAGTTAAAAAAAACTTTGAAATAAGGGCAGAAAAAGAGAGGTGTCATAAATGCCAAGAAGAAAAGTGTAGTTAGAGGAATAAAGGTTGAAAAATAAATAAGCCTAGGCAAGAAATAAGTGAAAGATTTTCTAAGGATGCATGCTCTCTTATAATCCTAAGTTTTTGAAATCCCAGAAAAACCATGATTTCTTGTTTAGTCAAGCCCTGTTACATGCCAATAAAAGTCCTTAGTGATTCACCAAGTGTAAGTAAGAATAGCTTTAACTGAGATGAAGTGCAAATTTGGGAATCTTAATTGCAGGTCGTAAAAATTTCAAACACTCATCCCAGACACTTGTGCGCAGAGAGAAACACTACCCTTGTGAGGAAAGTGAGGCAAGCCAACTTAACTGATTTTCGATACTAACTATTTTCATCTCGATGATGTTTGTGCTTCCATTGTGAGATTATGGCAAATGCAAAAATGACCAGTTGAAAGAATTTGAAAAAATTCCAGAAAGTGTTGGAGCATTCGGAGCCTACTCTCATTTTTGTTTTTGCTTGAGGACAAGCAAAGTTTTAATTTGGGAGATTTTGATAACTACTAAATATGAGTTATTTTGATGATAAAAATATATTGAAAATATTTTTAAAAATATTTATTTAGCAGTTATCTTTGGCTTAAATATTAAGATTTGATATTTTTCTTATTTATGGCTTGCAGATATGAAAATGAGAGATTAAAAGAGAAAAAGATCGAGAAAATATCCAAAATATCAGGAAGTCTATAGAAGATATGATTAAAAGCAAAACAAATCCAAAAAATATCAAAAAGGAAGATTTCTAGCATCAAGCCCAAGTCAACTACAACAAATATAAGAAGGAGTCAAGCCAAGCATAAAAGATAACACCATAGAACCCCCTCTAGTAGGGGTTTCATTTACTTCCTTTCTTTCTTTCACCCCTCTTATCCCATTAGTTCTTTTACCCCATCCATTGTAAAGCCCTCAATGACCATGAGTGGCTAAACCCCTAGTTAGGGCCTGGCAGGCCTAAAAGCCAAGCGATGTATGATGTACTCACTATTTATCAATGCAAAGGTGTTTTCTATTCTATTATCTTTTCTATTTTTATCTTGCATTATTCATCTTTATATTCTGTTAGGGGTTAGACGCTCGGGAGAGGGTAACTTCTAAATAAGATTTAAAGAAGGTATGCATGCATTGGTTTTAGGGGTTAGACGCTCGGAAGATGGTAACTTCTAATAGAACAAAAAGAAAGGATTTCATAGAAAAGTTATTGCTAGACATAGAATGATTATTTTATGCCCATGCATTCTTGCAAGCATCTAGAATTCATACTTCATGCATTTTATTTGTTCAGTCTTTGCAAAGGAATTTGGGAGATAGATAAATAAAATAGACTTATCATCCTGAGGAATCAGGGGCAAGTAATTAAACATATGTGGGTAGAATAGAATCACCTAAATTGATAAAGAAAAATCATAAACTTATACATTATAGGCAAACAAGGCAGGCCAGGTCCCAACATTATCACATTCTTGATTTTATTTCTTTTATCTTTTATTTTTTATCTTATCTTTTCTTATTTTTATCTTAATCTTTTATTTTATTTTTTTACTTTTGTTTTCTTATTTTCTTTATCTTCTATCTTTATAATCTTTTAATCTAAATCTTTTATTTTTTTTCTTCTATTTTGATATTTAAATCTTTATCTTATCTACTATATTTTCTTATCTTTATTTTAAGTTCTTTATCTATTGCTTTTAAATTGAGTTTGCATTCATCTAAGTACAAACAGAGTCTCTGTGGATTCGATACTCGGACTTCTGAGTACTTTACTACTTGTGACAATTTGGTACACTTGCCAACGAGTTAACATCAATCAATAACATGTGCTTAATTATAGAACTTTTTAGACTGTTTTGAGTAAGTATTTGCAGATGCTAAGTACTAATTATGGCTCCTTAATTTGTTTTTGGGTGTTGAAGTATGTGAGTGACGGATATTAGTGGAGACAATATTTCATTATTTAGCTTAAGTATGGTTTGATTTGGTTCAGGACATGGGTTATCTCAATTCAGCTTTGTCATCTTCTAGCCATGTTCATGTTGCAGGTGATGCAATTGCGAGTGGTGGGGGTTTAAGGTAAATCCTTTCTCACATTTCCATTATTTATTAGTATTGGTTAGTTTTAGTTAGACTTGGTGGTCGTAGTGTTCATTTTCATATTCATAATTCTGTTATTTGTGATTCTTGTATTTATATAGATTTTGTATTTGTGATTCATGAAACTCGTGTTGGAATTGTGATGTTTTCATTGTACAACAAAATTCTTTGACTAGGCCTTTGTTAAACTAGTATGACCCAGATTAGATATGATGATTTTTTTTCTCGTGTTATCATGTGTCACAATTGGGACATATGTCTTAGGATGTATGTCTTTGCTTGATTTTTTCCCCATTTTATACGTGTTATCATATGAGCTACGTAGGCTTTATATATTATTGAATTGATTCATTAATTAATTAGAAAAATACTATGGTACTTCTCACTCCCACCCCAATTCTCTAGCATTTCCTTTAAAAACAAAAGAAGAAAGAACACAATGGTTTATTAGTTCTAATATTCATGGGAACTTGAAAGTCCAATGGAATCTAGTCTATTGGTAGCTCTATGTTGATGCTTTTTGGCAGAAAAATTTGCCAAAAGTCTAAGGTTTTCACAAACAAATATATAAGCTACCTGCAGCTGCTTCTTTACTACACACTACATGCATGTGTTTGGCATGTAACAGTTTGTGGTATAATCAATTTCTTCTTTTCTTTTTGCTAAAATATATATTATAGAAACTTAAATTTGCTCATTTGGAAATTGGTAACTATGGTCTACATAAATGTGTGCATAGCTGCTGATTGTTGTGTCTGTTTATGATTTTGACATATTTGGTTAAGTTTGTGTTAGAATTGTCTGGTATATGGTGCTTTGCAGCAAGCAGATCTTAATATTGAATTTTTGGCCTTTTAAGGTGTAATAATGTTTTGTTTCCCTTCTGTTGGGATGTATTTGTTGCCAACAAGATTACTTTTGAAAATTGCATGTATATGTGTTTGGGTGGGAGGTGGAGGGGAGTTTGTGTGCAAGGATCAACATTTAGTGTGGTAGTCTGTCCATTTGCACTTGTACATACATACATACTATTACCTTCTACATAATAAGACTGAATTGGTAGAACTTGTTCCAATAAATTTACAATTTGACACCCTTGTGTGCTAGCTAAATGTTGTCATAATGTCAATTACTTAGTCATTAAATGTTCTTGCCATAATATTTTAAAATTATAGGGAGGGAAATAAAGTTGGCCATATTTTTTTTTATTTCTACATCGGTTATGTAATAAATGTAGAAAGTTACTATGCAACATAGTTGCAGGAAAAACCGATGTGGAAAAAGAACTTTCTATATCAATTTTAAAAAAACTGATGTGAAAGTATTATATACAATATCAGTTTTGATAGAACTAATGTAGAAAGTGTCTTTTCTATATCGATTTTGAAAGAATTGATGTAGAAAGTGTCTTTTCCACATCAGGTTTGTCAATAAACAATGTTGTTTTTGCATTTTTTGTATATTTCTTACTATACGATATCAGTTTTGAGAAAAACCGATGTTGTATAGTGGACTTCAACATCGGGTTTTATAACCAATGTTAAACTTGATGCTTTTAACGTTCATAGTTTTAATATCGATTCATAATCAATGTTGAAAGTCTTTAATAATTAATATTAAAAACCTATTTTCTAGTAGTAATTATTTAAACCATGCATTAATTTGGTATCTGTGGCATTATTTTTCTCTACATGGGACATGTACCTACGTCAGAAACTTACACACAAATGGATATTTTTCGCAATAGCGCCATCTTAGTTATTGGTCACAATTGATGCTAACAGTTCAGAGGCTGTAATATCAACAGGAGCCTAGCTAGCTAATTAACCAACAAGCTAGTAATATAAATTTTTTATTATAGGAGATGTATAAGAGTGCACATGCATCATTGTAGGTTGTTGAAGGTGCCTCCAATGTGGCAGGTATGGTGCACTTCTAAGGAAAGTTTATAATAAAAGTTAAGGACTGTATTATAGGTATAATGCTATATATGTATAGTGGACAAATGTGCTAAGCTCTGGAATAACATTCTTAATTTGCTTGTGTATTAATTATTGTTAGGATAAGTTAGCTTAATTTTGCTTAAAAGTAATGTGGAATTAATAACTAGAAAATAACTTATTTAGAGGAATATCTTTGTTAAAAATATATATTAAGATAATTAAAATGATAAGACTAGTAAAGGAAGTAATAGAATAAATAAATGATTTATATCCTTAGTGAAATAGAATACCTGTGTTAGATGGTCATTGTTTAAAAATATATGGATATTCATATTTCGTGCTTAAAAAATTATATATTATAAATAGATAGTATATATAAAAAAATGCTTGACAAAGTGTAGTACATAAAATTATTTTAGTCTGGTTATATGTCTCTAACGCAGGTAAAAGCATGCATCATAAATATTAGATTCATCATTCATGTTCAAAGTATAAACTATTTTTTTATACAATAATAGTAATAAGATTTGAAATTAGGAATATGATATTGTGCATATTATCCAAACTTTCTAACACTAGACCGATTCTAGTAAATTTAGTATAAACAATTGTTTTTAACTTCTTTTCATATGAATTAGGTACAAATTGAGCTCGCCAAACCAAACACACACTGTCAATTCCTATGCTCAATAGAGATTCTCTTATTATACTATGGTCTGTAGACTTCTGTCTTTTGCTCAAAGACTCAACCAACAGCATGTTGTGCATGACATCAGATACAGCAAAGGGCTAAAATTTGTGCCTAGATTTTGTCGAAAAACAGCCCATGTGTTCTTTCTTCACCAGAACCAATTCACTATACTAATAGCCTCTAATCCCTATATGCATGTTACCTTTGCAATTTAAAACTAAATTCTAACCAGTTGTTTCTAGTAGTAACTATTGGTAGGAACTAACTGAATATTAAATTTCGACATGAGGAACTCAGGAAGACTAGCAGCAATCTCTCTCTACCTTTTCTTAAAGACTATGTATGATTTATTAATTTTGGTAGGTTTTATTTTTCATTTAAAAAGAAGATAATTAAATAAGAAACAAAACCTATAAAAAGATAGCGATTTTAAATAAATTATAACCGATTATAAAATGAATCTTAAAAAGAGTGTTAGAGGAAGTATTACTAATATATTTTTCTTTGGACATTAATACACTATTTATATTGTTTAATATACTAGTTTCATTCCTATTTATAAGACCAAACTTTTTAAATTTGTTTGTTTCTTTATACAAGATCCCTAAGGGTATTGTTTAAAGAATTAAAAATTCTTAACAAATGTTTTAAGAGAGTGCAATTTTGTTAGCATTTGCCTTTTGGAAAAAGTATACTATAAATTTATTATTATTAATTAAATTATTTAATTTTCTTAATTTTATTGAATTAAATAATTATGTCTTATAAATAGAAATAAAGATAATACTAGTTATTTTTAAGAAAACAAATGATAAAATTATCTGTTTTAAGTTCACATGACTACAAAAAGAAAGTAGGGTATCAGGATGCTCTCCAACGAGAGAGAATTAATGGGTAAGTGGTCACACACTTTTTCTGTGCCCATACTCCAACCATTAGCAGGAACTGAACTGATTCAAAATATCAATATTTATTTTTTCTATTTTTTATATTAAAAAAAACATGGAGACACTGACAGCATGTGTTGAATCTCACCAAAGCATATATCCTTAATTAGTTCTGAACCTGTTATCTTTGTTTCATCCAAAGTTGCAAGAATATATCATTAATTAGATCCTGACAAGTAGGCCATTAATTAACATTAGCCTTGAGAGGACTAGATGCATAGTGGTAAATTTTTGGGTGAATACTCAAACTGAACCCTGAAAAAAAATATTGGGACATTTTATCTCTCGAAGAATTTAGCTAATTAGTCCTTCAAGATTATATGTGTAAGACATTTTAATTTAATACTATAAAAACTATTAGTTTGATACTATAACTTAGAGTATCATTTTAATTTAAGTCTTGCTAACTAGTATTTTAGGATATTACTTAAGAAACTAAACAGATAAAATATTTATTGTAGAAATCATAAAAGAGGATAAAAAAAGTTATGAATAATATAATTTTACGTATTTCAGTAATTTTTTTTAATATTTTAATCAATATTTTAAGAATATTTGTTAGCATTTATCTTTAATTTATAGCACCGAAATACTTAAAAGGATTATTTGATATTTTTTCTTTAAGAACTAAACTAGGTTGAGTATTTTTTTAGAAAAGTATTTATTCTAAATTTTTAAAGAAGTAATAAGAGATCAACATATGACAAGAAAAAACAAAAAAGATTGTTACAACTAATAGAATTACTTATAGTCTTGACTTTTTTTTTTTTTTACATTATGTACATGAAACGTAAACCCATGTTTATTTTTTTTTTTAAAACCATGAAATGAGAAAGGATGGAGTAGAGATAGAAAAATGCGTCACTTCCACCTTTTGGTATCTTTTTAAAAGGGAATGGAAAGAAGAGGAAAATTTAATTTGGTTAGTGCATGTATGATATATAATTGAAAATGTTGGGACAAGTGTTTTAATGTAAATCCATATGATAAAACTAAAATTTTTGGCATGGACCTTGAAACAAAATTTATTTATCGTTGCATCTTTATATATATATATATAAAACTTTTTATGCAATTAAATAAGAGAAAAAAATTAACATTTTTTATCATCAAATAATCTAAAAATTATAATACTCTGTTATCCTTTTCCTTTCTATCTTTCTTTGATTTTGATTACTTTCTCCTGAATCAAACATAACAAAACTTACACTTGGTATCCCAACCTTCGAGCCTTTGTGTGGTTGAAAAAAAAGTGACATTATTGTAACGTGATTGATTCATGGCAGAGCTTGATGCAGACATGAAGTACTATGTTAGTTATAACGTCACCTCACAACCTGTCTTTGTACTGTTAAAATGACAACGTCAAAAAGGGTTGGGTTATGTATGGCTTTCCTTTGTTATTTTGCTTTTAAACTATGCTAACATTCTGATTCTGAACTGATGAACACCATCGAATTAAAAGAAAAAAAATTGATTTCCTGTTTAATAAAGTCTAAAGAGCAAGATATACGTTGAAGAGTCAAATTCTCACTAATAATTATTACTTTGAAACGATTGAAATTTTAATCTTTTCTATATGGCAATTGCTAATCATTAATTAACAAACTTAAACTAGATTTTTTTTATTCAAATGCAAAAAATTGTGTTGTATATGATTTTTTTTATTTTTCTATAATTTCACAATACATATTTTTTCTTTTAATTTTTAATCAGGGTCGGATTGATTTTCTAAAAAGATAGAACAAATTGAACGGTATTAGATACAAGTAATTGAGTCACAGGATAATTTTCTGTATTGTAGGTTATTTGGTGATCAATGCACATTACAAATAATTTTATATTGTATCTTCTTTGATTTGCTTATATAACGAACAAAATAATGTGAATTTTACTATAAAACCTTAGGTGCATTCATAGTACCTTGACAATACAAAAAGGAGAGACACCTCCATGGAGGGGGTGCGACCCTTGACGCCATTGGGCGTAGGCCTGGCAATGCGAGGCCACATAGGTCACGACGATGACGGCGGCAGCATGGCGGCGTGATGCAGCTTCGTCGGAGTTGGCTAAAAGGAAGAAAAAAAACATAGCGCGAAGGAAGAAGATAACGATGAAAACATTTGAATAAATTAATAATAAAAAGAAAGAAATAATAAGCAAAAAAGGAAACAACAACCGTCCATAAGGCACTCGCCGGAAGCCAAGGTGCCTAGGCCAACAGCCAAGGCGACCCTTGCTGATGGCCAAGGTATGACGTCTAGAGAGGAATGTTTAGAGAAGAAGACACATAGGAAAAAAAGAAAAAAGTGTGTGATAATGAAAAGTCAGAAAATAGGAATAATATTGTATTTTTTACTCTTGTTAGACATGAAACAAAAAATTGTACTAGGATTTACTTGAGTTACAAGTTTTTGGACATTTTTCTAGTCCATCATTCTTTATTTCGTACTGACCCTCAGTCATTTTAAGATCAAACGTTAAACAAATATTTTTGTACTGCCCAATTCCTTATTTTTTGGCGAATCAAGCATACTCGTAGTATCCTTCAATTAACAAGACCCTTTATATATAATCATAATTTTAATTATTAATTATACAAATTATTATTCTGTACTTTTATCTTTAAAATTCATTCAATAGTTGGCTCAGCCATCGTCAGATGGTTTTCGACGCGTGCAATTCTGACAAAGCATATAAAAGCTTATAGAAGTCAACTAATTGATGATCTGGGTATTGAAAAATAGATTCTTTTCTAGCATAGCATGCTTTGAACAGTAAGTACATTTCTAGCATAATTTATGAAAGCTTATACATGTCACCTAATTGATTTGATTAGGTAACATATGAGAAAATAGGTCAATGTAGTAGCATCAAAACTTTAGTTGGACTTGGTCCAAGAATCTTTGTGGAACTGAGAATCAGTTTGGTAGTACACAATGTCACCATAGTCACTAACGAAGTGATCCTGACTTATGCTGTGTAGCAAGTACTTGATAAGATGAAGTGGCAATGGCCCTGATTTCTGAGGCTCACGATAATACTTTCCTAGCACTGCCTTAGCTGCTTTAGTCTATTGTGGAACAACAAAAAGAAAAAGAAAGAGAAAATTAAAAAAAGAAAGGAACAATTCAGGACCATAGAAGAAAATTGATGTATGCATTTTTGAGATTATTGAATGTGAAAATGGAGAAATTATTATATGTATGGTAGGAGATGATGACATGTTTGTCATCATGGTCAATCTTCACTTAACATGTAATTGACCTTTTCAGTTTAAAAGAAAAAAACTACTAAAATTTTATTATGTATCACATGGAGATTGACCGACATCAAATAAATGTGCGAATGTTTTAAATCATATAATGATTTTTTGTGAAACAGAGAATTAATACCGCTTCAACCAAATGATAATGTGGAATCTGAGGGAAAAGGTGATGGATGACATGGGTGCCAATGTCATGGTGAATGTTGTTGATCCAACCATAGTCACGATCTACGGTTGTAAGACCACCCCTTAGATAAGTCCATTCCTGTGAAATTACATAGACAGAGTAACATGAAGTTTCTATCTTTTCTTTGAAGGAAGGCAAAATTTGCACATAAGTATGTTGTTTATTTGAAACTAACATAATTATTAAGATAATATGTTTACTCCAAAAAGGGTTCTGTTTAAAGTGACCATGTGACAAATTGGACTATAAAGTCGGTGAAAATAGTTGACGGTTTGGACTTGGAAGGTAAATATGGTCTGAATTTGACTTTAAAGCAAGTGCAAGCGTAGATCTAACAACTTGCTTGATATTTGATTAATTATGAAAACTATTTTTTTTTAAATTCTCTTAAAAAGTTAATGAAACAAATTTATTAAATGTGATACCTGGCCACGGTACCAAGGTAGTTTCTGCTTGTAACCATGATGATGCAAGTATGTGACGAAATCCAGCCACACGACGAAGATCTACACATGATCAAACAAGTGAATAAATGATAGGGCATTACTTAACCCACATTGGTGTGTGGTGTTTAAAGAAAGCAAGTGTTAATATATTTTTAGTCATTCCAATTTTCTAATTTATTATTTTTTTTCATTTTTATTTTTATAAAAAAATTCATTTTAATTCTTATAAAATATGTTTGTTTTATTTTTATTTTTTCTAATGCACTATTCTTGAATAGTAAAAAAAAATTGAATATTAAAAATATATTATTTAAAATACTTTAAGAACGAAAAATAAAATAAATATATTTTATAAGAACTAAATTGAAAAAAAGTTATATGGATAAAGATAAAAAAATTGAGAAAAAAAATACATTTAAACCAAAAAAATATGAAAGTGAAATTACCAAATAAGGAACCCCATAAAGCTTGAACATAAAAAGTGGATCCAATGTGAGGGAAAGATAGAGAAGCAGAGAAAGCATGATGCCCCAACAAAGAGTTGAAGTTATCACATCTCTTCTCTCACCAGGGGAGAACAAGTTGCTGTAAGGGTTGAAATGAGAACCTTCTTTTCCTGGGCTTCTGCTCCACTGATATATATGGTTCATATCACAAAAGAGAGAGAGTGAGATGTTAGCTAGCTAGACCCAACAAAGTCCTTTCAATTTCAAGAATTCAAAAGAATGGTTCAAAATTTAAGGTAAGAATAAGATTAGTATATTAAATGTTAGAAATAAAAAAAAAAATTGAGGTATAATTTTGTACTATATAGTAAAATAATGCTGTCATTCTGGAAAAAGAGGGTCTCACCAAATAAAAGGGGTATGCAAAGATGGGGAAAGGAAGAGTGAATCTCATCATTCTTGTCATGTTGTCTAGATTCTTGTAAACTTTCTCTGAAAGCTGACATAAAGTCATAAAGGCACATAATCATGAACCACTTCATGAAGTTCACATCTCTAGATTACCCTTTTTCTTCTATTGGAACACAATCAAATCTAATTAACTACTGATTAAAATTAAGAGAAGAAAGAAAAATGTTGAAATTAATTAAGCAAACTGATAATAATACCGGAACCCATGATTCATCCTTCTCAACATGGCCATGGTTCTGATGGTGAGTCCTGTGGCTAATTCTCCTGCAAAAGATATCCATGAGTAGTAAAATGGTGAGGTTGACAAATCAGACCAAAAGATTTTTTAACAAAAAAAAATATTTAAGGACAAAGTGAACATGAAAAGTTGATAAAAGGAATCGACCATCCATGGTATGGTACAAGGATTGAAGAGTGCAAGATGTGGCCCACAATGCTGTTCAACATAGGACTGTTGGAAAAACTTCCATGACCACTGTTCAATGCATCAATCAAATTAGAATTCACCATGACAGAACAGATGAATGAACAATCATGCATAATAACCAAGTGAAATGTGAAGTGGTGAAGGGAGAAGGAAAGAGATCGCGGGTTTAAATCTCTCTGCTAACAAAAGAGTAACTATCTTGATAACTAACATTTGTTGATCGAAACAAAAAATGAAGTGACTAAGCATTACTGAGAAAAGGCACAATAACATAACATAATTTGTAATAATAAATTAGTTACCAATCATGTCCAAGAACAAAAAGTGCCCAAAACATTGTGCCTTGTGCAGACCAATAGGGTGGCCAGAAGAGCCAGCTATTGAAGCCAATTGCTGCAGCTACCAATGCAGAAACTATCAACACATCCCTCAGAACGTAACTCAGAGATCTCAATGTGTTCTTCTCCCAGCAATGCTTTGGAATTGCTGCTCTGATATCTGCAATCTTGAAGGGTGGTGGAGCACTTGGATCAAAATTATAAGCTAGATCTTCTTTCCCTGCACCATTACCAACATGTTGTAGAGGCTGTGCTTGAACCATTTTTGCTCAAATGTTTCTTTCTTTCTCTGTTACAATGCTGTTTTGGAGAGGGGTTATAGCTATATATATATATATATATATATATATATATATATATATTTGTAAGATGAGTGTAGAGCGAGATGGTGGTGAATTCTCTGAGAAGGACACATGGGGTCACATTTATGTAACAGCATAAAGTAACAGTAATAGTATTAATAATGGCAGCAAAATACTTTTTATTAATTAATTCACTTTTATACCCTTTACTTGTATTGTATTGCTTTCTTGACTTTGAGAATGAAAGATACATGATACATGTGACCTCAATGCCTTGGATATATCAGGACGAGTAGGACTAACCAGCAAGGAAGTTAATATACTAATTGTAGAAACAACGAAAACCAGGAGAAATGTTTTTGATGGCTAAAATTTTCGATATATATATATATATATATATATATATATATATATATATATATATATATATATATATATATATATATATATATATATATATATCCTTTGTTTAAGTCGTGATGCTTTCAAATATATCAAATTAGTTGGGTTAATTCATACGTTACATGCTTGAAATATTTACTAATTTTACCAAAAAAATCGGATTGATCAGGTTTAATATTGTATTTCTTTATATATATATATATATATATATATATATATATATATATATATATATATGATTTCTTCTTTCACGTGAGAGACTTTATTTAAGAAATCTGAATTATCAATCAAAGTTTCAATCTAATGTAATATTAGTATTTTGTTTGTTACTTTTGAATTATATGGTAAATCTATTTAAAAAGGACTTCAATTTTTATTTTATTTATTATTCCAATTTATTTTTTTAGTTTGTTTTTACATTATTAAGTTTTCTATTAATTTCATCCTCTAAAAAAAAAAAAGTTTTCTATTTCATGGCTCTTTGAATACGGTGATATGCAGTTTAAGGCAAATTGTAGAAGATAGCTAGATATTCTCGACATTTAATTTCTCACATATAAAATAGGCTAAATGCTAATTTTTGGAAAGATAAGTAGCCTTGGAATTATAAAAATTATAATTAAAATAAATTGATATGTATTTATAAATAAAATTTCACATAAAAAATTAAATTTATTTTCATTAACAAAATATATATTTAAGGACTAATACTAACTAGCTGTATACGTAGGATAAAAAAAATAGAGAATATTTTTTCATCTAATAAAATAAAATTTATAGAAAGATCACATGAATATCTCATTTTATTTCGATGATATCCTTTTTTAATATTAATATTTAAAAATAATAAAAGTATTTAAAGTAATAATTATTTCAAAATAGATAACATATATAAATAAATAGAAATTATATTAAAATCATATACATATATTATTTTCTTAAAACAATTTTAAAAACTACACTTATCAAACAGGTTTTCTTTTTCTTTTTTTTTTTTTAGAAAATGAAAACAATTTTCAAGAAAAAGAAATCAAACATATCCTACATACTTTTAGTAATCTTTAATAAGAGACTAAAAATACAATGAAAGATTTATAAGAACTAAAATAAAAAATAATATATATTTCAGTACCAAAAATATATTTAAATTTTGAGAAAAGTATACATGAAGTTCTTTTGCATTAGTTCATTGATCTATACCTGGGGAATTTTGAATTTTTTAAATTACTAATTGATAACTTGGACTTCTGATTTTTGTATTCTGATGAATAATATAACTATATACCAACACAGATTATTTTATGACTTCTAGAGTGAGAGTTTTGATATTAAATTAGTTTTATAATATTTATTATATTTTCAAAGATTTATTTACTAAATTCTAAAAAAATAAAATAAAAATTTATTCAAATTTAAAACACTTTAAACTAGATTTAATCAAGTCATATTTGGATTTATAATCAAATCAATTGAATAATAAAATAAGAAAATAAATTATATTGATTGAAACATTTTTTCCCTTTAAAATTGACCAATCTAATCATGACAACTCGACTTTCTGTATCTTTTCCTTGAAGTTGAATGCTAGTACTGTCCCATGTCCACATAGTATTACTATTATATTGAACAAACTAGGCATTTCACTAGTACGGTTAATTTCTGGTTGAAATACCTATCTTTTCTTTTTGGTTGTTTTAACTGATGAATTATTCCTTCCTAACGTATGCATTTTTTTTTTGACGTAACGTATACATGTTACTTTTTCCTCATATTTTTTATGACTTTTGTTGCAACTTTACCTCATTTTCTGGTTCTGTTTCATGTTTTTTAAATAGGTAACATAAATGAACTTCGGAAATATTATTATTTTTAATATCACAGTGAATGAGCACATGCATCTTTATACCAAATTCAGTTATATTTGACTTCTTAGCTAGCTTTTTCAAATTTTAATAAAACAATTTTAATGAGCTTTTATCATTCTCATAATTATACCCTTATGAAATCTCTACTAATAAATTTAACAAGGTACATAATGGGTTTTTTTCCACTATAAGATCAACTAATTTTATTTCGTGGTTTATTATTAGTTTTTTTTATACTAAAGATATGTCAATGACCTACTCTTTTGAATACAATTTATTAAAATTCATTGAAATTTATAATTTTCTAGGTTTGGAACTCTGGTGTAAGGTTTTTTCTGCCTTGGTTTTGGCACCCCTTGTGCTAGAGTCTTTTAATTCAAATTTTTCTTTCAAAACAAAATTAATGGACCTTATTTTATTTTAGGATATCCATTTATAATTTTAATAGGTTTAAATACCTTTTGCATCCCTATAAATTAATATTTTTCATTTTCGTCCTTGTAATTTTTTTTTTGTTTTAGTTATTCCAAAATTTGTTGGTTTTGTTTTTTTGTTCTTAAAACATTTTAGATAATATTTTATTCACTGTTCAAAGCATGCATTTTTACTGATCAAAGTATTATCTAAAATACCTTAAGGATAAAAAATAAAACGCACATATTTTGCAATGACTAAAACGAAAAAAAATAAATTTACAAGGATGAAAATGAAAGAGAAACACTAAATTGTAGGGAGGAAAAAGATATTGAAATTTTTCTTATAATATAATTTGGAATGTTCTTAACCTTTTCTATCCAACACAAAACAAAGAAAATATCAAACAAAAAAACCAAAAAATAATAAAATTAAAAATTTTCAATTGGATTGGAATTGATTTGGTTTTTATTTTGAAAACTAAATAAATCTTGATTCTTAACTGAATTCATATATGAGTTTATGAAAATCTTGTATAGTGTTCAGATATGTCACTTCAAAGCCTTAGTTATATCTCGCATAAGTAGGACAAACTAACAAGTAACAAGGATGTAAATTTGCTAAATGTAGAAACATCGAAAACAAGGAGAATTTGTTTAATTTGGATGCTTAATTTTTATTTATTTTTTGTACATGGGAAATAAAAGAGACAAACTAACAAAGCCCACAACTATCACAATAGACCATCTTCAACAAGTTTGGAGGAGCAACCATCAATACCAAACTAGTAGCATGACCTATGGATCCCCAACTAGCTAGAGTATCTACTACTCCATTCGACTCACGCGGGACTTGAGCAAAGAGAAAAATCCTCTCTCTGTCCAACAAAATTCGAATGCTCTCCATGATATCTTAATAAGTATGAAAGATGGCGAATTCTAGGGTGCGAAAGTGAAACTACTTTTGCACCCAACGAAAGTTGCTGAAAAAAAAAAGAAGCAATCACTGTCGTCCCTGTTTAAAATAATAAAATCAAACGGTGGAGATCGGTTAAGCTATGATGGAATTGTTTACACCAAAACACCACCCACACCATGACCACCACAACACTTCCTCCTCGAATCCCTCCATTCAACGCCCTCGCCGCCTACGACCTCCGGTCCCGCCGCCGCCTTTTCCTCTCCTCCCTCCCCTCCGAAGAGATCAATGCCGCCAATGACGTTATCGTCGACCACCGCGGCAATGCCTTCGTCACAAACTCTGGTGGAAACTTTATCAGGAAGGTCATCGCTGACGGAAAATGACAACACCACCCACCGAAACGGCACTGCCAAGAAACCCAAGCTTCCGCATGACATGCACACCATTTCTGAGGCCGAGATCCGTGAGGAATTCTCCCACCACCACCGTGGCGTCGCCAGAATCAACAACGGCAGCCTCATCAATGCTGACCACGTGGACAACGTCTCCCTCGTTGACAACGCCACCATCGCCGCCACCGTCATCCTCCAACAGAGAATGCGTCGTGTCCGTCCGAGACCAAAGGAGAGAGAAGCTCGGAGGAGAGAGATGGTGTCGGAGAAAGAGGGGTGGTTGGAGACCAAATGGAGAAGCTCGGAGGAGAAAGATGGTGTTAGAGAAAGAGGGGTGGTCGAAGACCAAAGGGAGAAGCTTAGAGGAGAGAGAGGGGTGGTCGGAGACCAAAGGTAGCTCGGAGGAGAGAGAAAAAAGAAAAAAAATCTCATATTTTTTTATTTTATCTGGTGTAAACACTTCCATGGTATCTTAACCAATCTCCACCGTGTGATTTTTTAATTTTAAAATTGAATGGACGCGATGCATTCCTTTTTTATTCTAGCAACTTTCCCACAGTGCGTAAGGAGTTTTCCTTACCACTACTTAAAAAAAGGCTTTTTACGACGGTTAATAAGTGCATTTAACGACGGTTATCAACCGTCGTTGTTTAAAATGTCGTTAAAATGAAATCAATTTTTACGACGGTTATTATAATAACCGTCTTTGAATGTAGGAACCTTTCAAAGATGGTTATTAACTAATAATCGTCTTTGTATGTTGTATCAGAGTTTACATTTAAAGACGGTTATTTGCTAATAACCGTCTTTGAACTGTGTGTTAGAATAGGCATTCAAAGACGGTTATTAGCTAATAACCGTCTTTGAAAGGTGTGTTTGACTTTACAATCAAACAAATTTTAGTTGGAGCAGTACAATAAACAGGTCTTTTTATTCCTTCAATAGAAGACTTTTACATAAATGAAAATATATCAAAATGTTTGTTTAACTCATTGATGTTATATCCAATAAGATGAATTTGACTAGTATGAACTGGATATGGGTAAGGCTGCGTACATTATCCCTCCCCCATACCTTCGCATAGCGAAGAGCCTCTGGACAATGGGGTACGAAGTTTTTATATCTCTATCACAGAGCCTCTTTGCATTTAATGATTAAAAACTCAATATTCATTAAGCAGCACAATAACAACAATCAATATATATATATATGCCTTGGTGCAGCGGTAAAGTTGTGCCCTGGTGACTTGTTGGTCATGGGTTCGAATCCGGAAACAGCCTCTTTGCATATGCAAGGGTAAGGCTGCGTATATTATCCCTCCCCCATACCTTCGCATAGCGAAGAGCCTCTGGGCAATGGGGTACGAAGTTTTTATATCTCTATCACATAGCCTTCTCCAAAATTACCAGGTTTCAGATATGACTGCAATTGTGTCACTGCACCAGTTACAAATAATAAAACACATCACTCATTTAAAACTTCATACTCTATTATCAAAATATGATTTATAGAGGAAAGTAGAGTATATAATAAACTCAAGGATACTCATAATTTACAAAGCAACTCTTGTTTAATAAGCCAGTAGAAAGAAATGGAGTACACTACTTGTAATAAATATTGTTAGAGAAAAAAATAAGTGAAAAGAAATAGATCAATACATTGCTTAAAGGTATTCAGTATACATTTAGAACAAACTTGAGTCTATAACTCCCCCACAAGAGGGCAATACATGAATTAATAAAAACTAATGCAATTGGTTGTAATTTTTATTTAATGATTAAAAACTCAATATTCATTAAGCAGCACAATAAGAACAATCAATATATATATATATACTAATAAAAAATATAAGTGAGGACTGATTGATGCTTACTCAGAAGTGCCACACTGTGGCTAGCCACTTCCCGATACAAGAAGAACACGACGTGGAGCAGCCACTTCACTCATCACTTCATCGTCCATCAGCAAGATATATATATATATATATATATATATATATGACCTGATTTAAAATGTATTGAGAAGGATGCATAATTAACAAATGAAGGATGCACTGCTGTTGATTGAACAAATGAACAAGCAAAAATAGTGGGACTGCTTTGATTGAGAAAAAAAAATGAAGGATGCACTACTACTTCTAAGTTATACATAATATCTTAAAAGATTTCATTAAAAGTATTATCAAATACCTAAAATCACGTATAGGAAATAATATTATAAAATTATTATATTTATATATTAAAATCTTAATTACCTAAAATCACGTATAGGAAATAATATTATAAAAATATTTTATTTATATATTATAATCTTAATTACCTAAAATCACGTATAGGAAATAATATTATAAAAATATTATATTATAATACTTAATATTGAAATCAAATCTTATAAATTAAAAGTTTCTATAATTTGTTTAGATGTAATAACATAATGTTAGAGGGAAAGTTTTCTCGGATGGTTTGATAGGATTACTCGTGAAAAATTAACCAGAAGTTCAAAAAATTAACTTTTGAGCAACTAGCAGACTACAACATATGGCACTAAAGACAGGACAAAAGCATATGTGAGGAGAGTATGTAGAAGCAAACTTTAAAAAACTAGCCACATTAAAATGACTTTTTGGACAAAATACCTTGGTAGGTGTCTCTGTAGATGCTTTCCCAGGAGATTTGCTAGGGAATGACTTTCTGGTTCTCTTTTTACCTTTCTGTTAACATAGAAGCAAACTTCAAAAAACTAGCCACATTAATATAAAATTAAAATTCTAATACAGGGCATATTAGTATTAACTTCATTGGGAGTAATTATTTTCATCAATCCATCTGTTGAATCAAAGTCTACAACCCAACCTCACATGTTAAATATAAGGATGAGAATAAGGATTGAACTCCATGAAGCATTTAATCAAAGGTGATTTTCTCAATTCTCATGTCTTTCTCATTAGAAAAGAATCTCAAACTAACAAAAAAAATGGACAATCTGTGAGAGGTGTTATACAAGTGGCCTCAGATATCTTAAGAAGGGGGGGTTGAATTAAGATATTCCAAACTATTTCCCCTAATTAAAAATCTATTTCACTTTTTACTCAAGTTATGAATTCCCTTAAAAACAATCTTCTTAAATATTAATTCAAATGAAACAATTTGAATATGAATATAAAGCAATAATAAATAAAGGAGATTAAGGGAAGAGAAAATGCAAACTCAGTTTTATACTGATTCGGCCACACCCTTGTGCCTACGTCCAGTCCCCAAGGAACCCGCTTGAGAGTTCCACTATCTTGTAAATCCCTTTTACAAGTTCTAAACACACAAGGACAATCCTTCCTTTGTGTTTAGAGATCCTTTACAACAAGAGACTCACAGTCTCTTAATCCCTTAGAGAATGAGAAGAAGAAGAAGAATAAATCTCTCTAGAAAGAGATGGATTTTACAGATTGAGCACTCAAATAATTCCTTAATGAATTGCAATTGAATTGGCCAAGGAATTCTTAAGAGGATAAAATGAATTTGCTCTTTTTGAGAGGATAAACACTTGTTGTTCTGAAAATCTCTGTCAAAATCGTGTCTCAAGTCACACATATATAGGCCTTATGAAAGCCATTCAATAACCACATGAAAGGATGTGACTG
This sequence comes from Glycine soja, assembly GCF_004193775.1. Taxonomy (NCBI): domain Eukaryota; kingdom Viridiplantae; phylum Streptophyta; class Magnoliopsida; order Fabales; family Fabaceae; genus Glycine; species Glycine soja. The sequence goes on along the minus strand of NC_041012.1, from coordinate 24,621,589 downwards.
ATGAGAATGTTTTTTGAAAAACTCCTCTGGTAATCGATTACAATAAGTGTGTAATCGATTACACTCTTTAAAATTTGAATTAAAACGTTCAGAAACTGCTGGTAATCGATTACCATATATGTGTAATCGATTACACAGTGCAAATTTTGAATTCAAATTTTAATAGCTGTTGTAAATCAGTTTTGGCCACTGGTAATCGATTACATCCTCTGGTAATCGCTTACCAGAGAGTAAATTTGTTGAAAAACACTTTTTAGCTTAAAATTCTTGGCCAAACCTTTTGCTAATCCAATTGGAATTCCCTTCCATTTTAATATCCTTTCTAAGACTATAGACTGTCTTGATCATCCATCTTGATTAACTCTAATTGCTTTGTCTTGAGTAAATCTTTAAGAAGCATATGATTCATGTAATCCTTTGGCATCAAAACTTTCAGCTTGATCCTTTGTCTACAAGAGGTGCTTTCAATTTCAATGCAGTAGTTCAACAATGAAATGATATACAACAAGGAAAATTTACTAATGTTACAATTAGCAAAAGCATCAATTGATTAAAATAATCTATAAAGAATAAACCTGCTCTTTATCAGCAAGTAGAATCTTAGTTGTAGCATGTGGGGACTCCAAATATTCCAACAACTTTGTAGACCCCTCCTCCTGAAACCATGTTTCATTTAATAATTTAATTTTAAAAAGTACTAAAACTTTATTCTCAAATGGAGTTATATTATAACAAACTTACCTTCTTCACATTGGTCTTGTTTATTTGAATATTAAGAACATCACAGAAGTCCAATAACTTTTCTTTGACAAATTTGTCAATCTTCTCCTTTATCTTGACCCTCTATTTTTCCTGGCAATAATTTTTCAACTGTGGGTTAATTACAGCAGCAGACACTCACATTTACAAAAGCAGAAATTTTTGTCATGCATCACTTCAAACACTTAAAATCTGTAAGTTATAGGACAAATGACAACCAAATAAAAAGACCAATGTAAGGAAAGCAAGAAGGAACTAGGAAACTAATAACAATTAAAACTTATAATGTTTTCATGTTTTCTCTCTGCTGCAATCAAGACTCGCTCACTTCAGCAATCAAATCCAACATGTAATAAACATAAACAGGCCTCCAAATACCAATCACGTGAAAACACTACCTAGGTCAGATCTACCCAAATTTAAACCAAGAACAACAACCCCCTACATCTAAGAAACACCATATTGAGGAAAGCAATAATCTAAATTCTAAAACCTTATGGCTATGCACAATAAAATAATTGAAACAAGAACCAACATAATCATTGTAAAACATAACAAAATCATGAAAGGAAAAAAAAATGGTAATAGAATAACAATATCTTCTTTTGAAATGCTTCTGCTACTACCTCTTGAGCTTTAAACTGTGGCATGCCCATCCTACCAATTAGACAAACTTACTCATAGAAAGCAAGGACGAAGGCCTTTTCGAGGTTCTAGAGTAGATCCAGATAGGGTTCATGAGGCTAATTTCGCGTTCGGAGAAGGACTTTTTAAGGAGTAAGGCACTGGAGTGAGTGAAGAGGGCTCGAACATCGGTGCCGAGAGTGAAGGCAGCGTCATTCTTGTCGTCGAGCGAAGGCACGGACTGCGGAGTAATGCCGAGCATGTCGCGGGCGTTGTCGGAGTAACCGAGGATGCGGAAGGAGGGCTCGTCAATGGCGATCATGGAGCCGAAGGGCTGGATGAAGCCGCCGAACTGGATTTTGACAAGGTAAGCCATTATCTGCTGCTTAGGGACAAAGTAGTTGAAGGACCTCCCGAACTCACCGGACTGCTTGAAGATGGCGTAGAGCCGTGCGTCCATCGTGTACTGCGCGATGGGCTTGCTCCCGGACTCTTTGTTCTCTGTTTCTCTAGCATAAACCCTAATTGCAACATCTCTCTATCTCTACTCTCTAACCAGAAACGAGAATGCCAAAGGTCCACACCCATTTGGTTTTGATTTTTGTTGTTTACAATTACAACGGTTATAGTTAAAAAACCGGCGTAAATGTTATAGTACATAACATTCTAAGGCGGTTTTTAATAACTGCCTTAGATTGTGCGTAGTAAAATGTGATTTATTTCACAATAATTACAAAAATACCACTGTTCCACTTTTTAAAGCGGTCCCTATATAACCGACGTAGATTCAGTGTCGTAAAAAGCTTTTTTTTAGTACTGTACGCACCCTAGTCACCGTCATGAAAGACATCCCAATGAGACTTTTGACTTCTACTGTCGAACAATGAGAATACCTCCAAATAATCTATTTCACAAACTAAGGACTTGTTCCAGCAAGCTTCGAGCCCCACCTTGACCACTAATAGCTTTGCATGGGGAGTCTCTGCTTTGCCCAAAGATTTAGCAAAGTCCAACACCCAATGACCTACACAGTCCCTTAAAATGCCACTAATTCCCATCCTCCCAAGATTATCCCTTTTTCTTCCGTCAATGTTTAGTTTCATGAAGGGGGGTATGGAGTAGGACCAACCCAAAATGCCAACAAGAACTGCATTTTGACGCAGAAAGATCTTACACTCTACAACTGAGGAGGCAATCATGCAAAGGACATGATGGATGTTCCAATGTTGCTGCTCGAAGACGTTGCTATTTCTCCAGAGCCATATCCACCACATCCTCAAGGCCATAGCAGACACATCTATGTGAAGATGAATTTCTTCCAACTAGCTCTTAGGATTTGAGGTTCTCTAGAAATCAT